>NW_028270188.1:55880008-56018829 GCF_037043375.1 Chiloscyllium plagiosum
GGTCAGTCACACACTGGGACACACACACACACACAGGGTCAGTCACACACTGGGACACACACACACACACACACACATACAGGGTCAGTCACACACTGGGACACACACACACAGGGTCAGTCATACACTGGGACACACACACACACAGGGTCAGTCACACACTGGGACACCCACACACACAGGGTCAGTCACACACTGGGACACACACACACACACAGGGTCAGTCATACACTAGGGTACTAACACACACAGGGTCAGTCACACACTGGGACACACACACATACAGGGTCAGTCACACACTGGGACACACACACACAGGGTCAGTCATACACTGGGGTACTAACACACACAGGGTCAGTCACACACTGGGACACACACACACACACACACACAGGTCAGTCACACACTGGGACACACACACACACACACACACAGGGTCAGTCACACACTGGGACACACACACACACAGGGTCAGTCACACACTGGGACACCCACACACACACAGGGTCAGTCACACACTGGGACACACACACACACACACAGGGTCAGTCACACACTGGGACAACCACACACACACAGGGTCAGTCACACACTGGGGTACACACACACACAGGGTCAGTCACACACTGGGACACACACACACACACAGGGTCAGTCACACACTGGGGTACACACACACACACACAAGGTCAGTTACACACTGGGTTACACACACACAGGGTCAGTCACACACTGGGACACACACACACACAGAGTCAGTCGCACACTGGGACCCACACACACACACAGAGTCAGTCACACACTGGTACACACACACACACACACACACACAGGGTCAGTCACACACTGGGACACACACACACACAGGGTCAGTCACACACTGGGGTACACACACACACACAAGGTCAGTTACACACTGGGGTACACTCACACAGGGTCAGCCACACACTGGGACACACACACACACAGACACACACACACACAGGGTCAGTCACACACTGGGACACACACACACAGGGTCAGTCATACGCTGGGGTACACACACACACAGGGTCAGTCACACACTGGGGGACACACACACACACAGTGTCAGTCACACACTGGGACACCCACACACACACAGGGTCAGTCACACACTGGGGGACACACACACACACAGGGTCAGTCACACACTGGGACACACACACACACACACACACACACACAGGGTCAGTCACACACTGGGACACACACACACAGGGTCAGTCATACACTGGGGTACTAACACACACAGGGTCAGTCACACACTGGGACACACACACACACACACACACACACACACACACACACGGTCAGTCACACACTGGGACACACACACACACAGGGTCAGTCACACACTGGGACACCCACACACACACAGGGTCAGTCACACACTGGGACACACACACACACACACAGGGTCAGTCACACACTGGGACAACCACACACACACAGGGTCAGTCACACACTGGGACACACACACACACACACACACACACAGGGTTAGTCATACACTGGGGTACACACACACAGGGTCAGTCACACACTGGGACACACACACACACAGGGTCAGTCATACACTGGGGTACACACACACACAGGGTCAGTCACATACTGGGACACACACACACACACAGGGTCAGTCACACACTGGGGTACACACACACACACACACAAGGTCAGTTACACACTGGGTTACACTCACACAGGGTCAGTCACACACTGGGACACACACACAGGGTCAGTCACACACTGGGACACACACACACACAGAGTCAGTCGCACACTGGGACCCACACACACACACAGAGTCAGTCACACACTGGTACACACACACACACACACACACACAGGGTCAGTCACACACTGGGACACACACACACACAGGGTCAGTCACACACTGGGGTACACACACACACACACAAGGTCAGTTACACACTGGGGTACACTCACACAGGGTCAGCCACACACTGGGACACACACACACAGAGACACACACACACACAGGGTCAGTCACACACTGGGACACACACACACAGGGTCAGTCATTCACTGGGGTACTAACACACACAGGGTCAGTCACACACTGGGACACACACACACACACACACACACACACAGGGTCAGTCACACACTGGGGTATACACACACACACACACAGGGTCAGTCACACACTGGGATATACACACACACACACACACACAGGGTCAGTCACACACTGGGTGACACCCACACATAGGGTCAGTCACACACTGGGACACACACACACACATACAGGGTCAGTCACACACTGGGACACCCACACAGGGTCAGTCACACACTGGGACACACACACACACAGGGTCAGTCACACACTGGGAGACACACGCACACACAGGGTTAGTCATACACTGGGGTACACACACACACAGGGTCAGTCACACACTGGGACACACACACACACAGGGTCAGTCACACACTGGGATACACACACACACACACACACACACACACAGGGTCAGTCATACACTGGGGTACACACACACACAGGGTCAGTCACACACTGGGACACACACACACACACAGGGTCAGTCACACACTGGGACACACACACACACACAGGGTCAGTCACACACTGGGGTACACACACACACAAGGTCAGTTACACACTGGGGTACACTCACACAGGGTCAGCCACACACTGGGACACACATACACAGAGACACACGCACACACAGGGTCAGTCACACACTGGGACACACACACACAGGGTCAGTCATTCACTGGGGTACTAACACACATAGGGTCAGTCACACACTGGGACACACACACACACACACACACACACACACACAGGGTCAGTCACTCACTGGGGTATACACACACACACACACACACAGGGTCAGTCACACACTGGGATATACACACACACACACACACACACGGTCAGTCACACACTGGGTGACACCCACACATAGGGTCAGTCACACACTGGTACACACACACAGGGTCAGTCACACACTGGGACACACACACACACACACAGGGTCAGTCACACACTGGGGGACACACACACAGGGTCAGTCACACACTGGGACACACACACAGAGAGGGTCAGTCACACACTGCGACACACACACACACACAGGGTCAGTCACACACTGGGACACACACAGGGTCAGTCACACACTGGGACACACACACACACACAGGGTCAGTCACACACTGGGACACACACACACAGGGTCAGTCACACACTGGGACACACACACACACAGAGTCAGTCACACACTGGGTGACACCCACACATAGGGTCAGTCACACACTGGGACACACACACAGGGTCAGTCACACACTGGGACACACACACACACACAGGGTCAGTCACACACTGGGGGACACACACACAGGGTCAGTCACACACTGGGACACACACACACACAGGGTCAGTCACACACTGCGACACACACACACACACACACAGGGTCAGTCACACACTGGGACACACACAGGGTCAGTCACACACTGGGACACACACACACACACAGGGTCAGTCACACACTGGGACACACACACACAGGGTCAGTCACACACTGGGACACACACACACACAGGGTCAGTCACACCCTGCGACACACACACACACACAGGGTCAGTTACACACTGGGACACTCACACACAGGGTCAGTCACACACTGGGACACACTCACACACAGGGTCAGTCACACACTGGGACACTCACACACAGGGTCAGTCACACACTGGGACACACTCACACACAGGGTCAGTCACACACTGGGGCACTCACACACAGGGTCAGTCACACACTGGGACACACACACACACAGAGTCAGTCACACACTGGGACACACACACAGGGTCAGTCACACACTGGGACACACACACACACAGGGTCAGTCACACACTGGGACACACACACACAGGGTCAGTCACACACTCACACACACACACAGGGTCAGTCACACACTGGGACACTCACACACAGGGTCAGTCACACACTGACACACACACACACACAGGGTCAGTCACACACTGGGACACTCACACACAGGGTCAGTCACACACTGACACACACACACACAGGGTCAGTCACACACTGGGACACACACACACACACAGGGTCAGTCACACACTGGGACACTCACACACACAGGGTCAGTCACACACTGGGATACACACACACAGGGTCAGTCACACACTGGGACCCACACACACACACAGGGTCAGTCACACACAGGGACACTCACACACTGGGTCAGTCACACACTGGGACACTCACACACACAGGATCAGTCACACACTGGGACACACACACAGGGTCAGTCACACACTGGGGGACACACACACACACACACAGGGTCAGTCACACACTGGGACACACACACACAGGGTCAGTCACACACTGGGACACACACACAGGGTCAGTCACACACTGGGACACACACAAAGAGTCAGTCACACACTGGGACCCACACACACACACAGGGTCAGTCACACACTGGGACACTCACACACAGGGTCAGTCACACACTGGGACACACTCACACACAGGGTCAGTCACACACTGGGACACACTCACACACAGGGTCAGTCACACACTGGGACACACACACACACAGAGTCAGTCACACACTGGGACACACACACACACACAGGGTCAGTCACACACTGGGACACACACACAGGGTCAGTCACACACTGGGACACACACACACACAGGGTCAATCACACACTGGGACACACAAACAGGGTCAGTCACACACTGGGACACACACACACACACAGGGTCAGTCACACACTGGGACACACACACAGGGTCAGTCACACACTGGGACACACACATTAAGAGTCAGTCACACACTGGGACACACACACAGACTCAGTCACACACTGGGACCCACACACACACACAGAGTCAGTCACACACTGGGACACACACACACACAGGGTCAGTCACACACTGGGACACACACACAGGGTCAGTCACACACTGGGACACACACACACACAGGGTCAGTCACACACTGGGACACACACACAGGGTCAGTCACACACTGGGACACACACACACAGAGTCAGTCACACACTGGGACACACACACAGAGTCAGTCACACACTGGGACCCACACACACACACACAGGGTCAGTCACACACTGGGACACACACACACAGGGTCAGTCACACACTGGGACACACACACACACACACAGTGTCAGTCACACACTGGGACACCCACACACACACAGGGTCAGTCACACACTGGGACACACACACACACAGGGTCAGTCACACACTGGGACACACACACAGGGTCAGTCACACACTGGGACACACACACACAGAGTCAGTCACACACTGGGACACACACACAGAGTCAGTCACACACTGGGACCCACACACACACACACAGGGTCAGTCACACACTGGGACACACACACACAGGGTCAGTCACACACTGGGACACACACACACACACACAGTGTCAGTCACACACTGGGACACCCACACACACACAGGGTCAGTCACACACTGGGACACACTCACACACACAGGGTCAGTCACACACTGGGACACACACACACAGGGTCAGTCACACACTGGGACACACACACACACACACAGTGTCAGTCACACACTGGGACACCCACACACACACAGGGTCAGTCACACACTGGGACACACACACACAGGGTCAGTCATACACTGGGGTACTAACACACACAGGGTCAGTCACACACTGGGACACACACACACACACACACACACAGGGTCAGTCACACACTGGGACACACACACACACAGGGTCAGTCACACACTGGGACACACACACACACACACAGGGTCAGTCACACACTGGGACAACCACACACACACAGGGTCAGTCACACACTGGGACACACACACACACACACACACACAGGGTTAGTCATACACTGGGGTACACACACACAGGGTCAGTAACACACTGGGACACACACACACACAGGGTCAGTCACACACTGGGACACACACACACACAGGGTCAGTCATACACTGGGGTACACACACACACACACACACACACAGGGTTAGTCATACACTGGGGTACACACACACAGGGTCAGTCACACACTGGGACACACACACACACAGGGTCAGTCACATACTGGGGTACACACACACACACACACAAGGTCAGTCACACACTGGGACACACACACACACAGGGTCAGTCATACACTGGGGTACACACACACACAGGGTCAGTCACACACTGGGACACACACACACACAGGGTCAGTCACATACTGGGGTACACACACACACACACACAAGGTCAGTTACACACTGGGGTACACTCACACAGGGTCAGTCACACACTGGGACACACACACAGGGTCAGTCACACACTGGGACACACACACACACACAGTCAGTCACACACTGGGACACACACACAGAGTCAGTCACACACTGGGACCCACACACACACACACAGAGTCAGTCACACACTGGGACACACACACACACACAGGGTCAGTCACACACTGGGACACACACACACACACAGTCAGTCACACACTGGGACACACACACAGAGTCAGTCACACACTGGGACCCACACACACACACACAGAGTCAGTCACACACTGGGACACCCACACACACACAGGGTCAGTCACACACTGGGACACACTCACACACACAGGGTCAGTCATACACTGGGGTACTAACACACACAGGGTCAGTCACCCACTGGGACACACACACACACACACACACACAGGGTCAGTCACACACTGGGACACACACACACACAGGGTCAGTCACACACTGGGACACACATACACACACAGGGTCAGTCACACACTGGGACAACCACACACACACAGGGTCAGTCACACACTGGGACACACACACACACAGGGTCAGTCACATACTGGGGTACACACACACACACACACAAGGTCAGTTACACACTGGGGTACACTCACACAGGGTCAGTCACACACTGGGACACACACACAGGGTCAGTCACACACTGGGACACACACACACACACAGTCAGTCACACACTGGGACACACACACAGAGTCAGTCACACACTGGGACCCACACACACACACACAGAGTCAGTCACACACTGGGACACACACACAGACACAGGGTCAGTCATACACTGGGACACACACACAGGGTCAGTCACACACTGGGACACACACACACAGGGTCAGTCACACACTGGGACACACACATACAGAGTCAGTCACTGGGGTACACACACAGGGTCAGTCACACACTGGGACACACACACGCACACACACACAGGGTCTGTCACACACTGGGACACCCACACACACACAGGGTCAGTCACACACTGGGACACAAACAAACACACACACACACACACACACACACAGGGTTAGTCATACACTGGGGTACACACACACAGGGTCAGTCACACACTGGGACACACACACATACACACAGGGTCAGTCATACACTGGGGTACACACACACACAGGGTCAGTCACACACTGGGACACAAACACACACACACAGGGTCAGTCACACACTGGGACACAAACACACACACACAAGGTCAGTTACACACTGGGGTACACTCACACACAGGGTCAGCCACACACACACACAGAGTCAGTCACAAACTGGGACACACACACACACAGGGTCAGTCACACACTGGGACACACACACACAGGGTCAGTCATACACTGGGGTACTAACACACACAGGGTCAGTCACACACACTGGGACACACACACACAGGGTCAGTCATACACTGGGGTACTAACACACACAGGGTCAGTCACACACTGGGACACACACACAGGGTCAGTCACACACTGGGACACACACACACACACACACACAGGTTAGTTACACACTGGGACACACACACACACACAGGGTCAGTCACACACTGGGACACACACACACACACACACACAGGTTAGTTACACACTGGGACACACACACACACACAGGGTCAGTCACACACTGGGACACCCACACACACACAGGGTCAGTCACACACTGGGACACACACACACACAGGGTCAGTCACACACTGGGACACACACACACACACACAGGTTAGTTACACACTGGGACACACACACACACACAGGGTCAGTCACACACTGGGACACCCACACACACACAGGGTCAGTCACACACTGGGACACACACACACACACAGGTCAGTTACACACTGGGACACACACACACACACAGGGTCAGTCATACACTGGGGTACTAACACACACAGGGTCAGTCACCCACTGGGACACACACACACACACACACACACACAGGGTCAGTCACACACTGGGACACACACACACACAGGGTCAGTCACACACTGGGACACACATACACACACAGGGTCAGTCACACACTGGGACAACCACACACACACAGGGTCAGTCACACACTGGGACACACACACACACAGGGTCAGTCACATACTGGGGTACACACACACACACACACAAGGTCAGTTACACACTGGGGTACACTCACACAGGGTCAGTCACACACTGGGACACACACACAGGGTCAGTCACACACTGGGACACACACACACACACAGTCAGTCACACACTGGGACACACACACAGAGTCAGTCACACACTGGGACACACACACAGACACAGGGTCAGTCATACACTGGGACACACACACAGGGTCAGTCACACACTGGGACACACACACACAGGGTCAGTCACACACTGGGACACACACATACAGAGTCAGTCACTGGGGTACACACACAGGGTCAGTCACACACTGGGACACACACACGCACACACACACAGGGTCTGTCACACACTGGGACACCCACACACACACAGGGTCAGTCACACACTGGGACACAAACAAACACACACACACACACACACACACACACACACACAGGGTTAGTCATACACTGGGGTACACACACACAGGGTCAGTCACACACTGGGACACACACACATACACACAGGGTCAGTCATACACTGGGGTACACACACACACAGGGTCAGTCACACACTGGGACACAAACACACACACACAGGGTCAGTCACACACTGGGACACAAACACACACACACAAGGTCAGTTACACACTGGGGTACACTCACACACAGGGTCAGCCACACACACACACAGAGTCAGTCACAAACTGGGACACACACACACACAGGGTCAGTCACACACTGGGACACACACACACAGGGTCAGTCATACACTGGGGTACTAACACACACAGGGTCAGTCACACACACTGGGACACACACACACAGGGTCAGTCATACACTGGGGTACTAACACACACAGGGTCAGTCACACACTGGGACACACACACAGGGTCAGTCACACACTGGGACACACACACACACACACACACAGGTTAGTTACACACTGGGACACACACACACACACAGGGTCAGTCACACACTGGGACACACACACACACACACACACAGGTTAGTTACACACTGGGACACACACACACACACAGGGTCAGTCACACACTGGGACACCCACACACACACAGGGTCAGTCACACACTGGGACACACACACACACAGGGTCAGTCACACACTGGGACACACACACACACACACACACAGGTTAGTTACACACTGGGACACACACACACACACAGGGTCAGTCACACACTGGGACACCCACACACACACAGGGTCAGTCACACACTGGGACACACACACACACACAGGTCAGTTACACACTGGGACACACACACACACACACACACAGGGTCAGTCACACACTGGGACAACCACACACACACAGGGTCAGTCACACACTGGGACACACACACACCCACACACACACACAGGGTCAGTCACACACTGGGACAACCACACACACACAGGGTCAGTCACACACTGGGACACACACACACACACAGGGTTAGTCATACACTGGGGTACACACACACACAGGGTCAGTCACACACTGGGACACACACACACACAGGGTCAGTCACACACTGGGACACACACACACACACACACACAGGGTCAGTCATACACTGGGGTACACACACACACAGGGTCAGGCACACACTGGGACACACACACACACAGGGTCAGTCACACACTGGGACACACACACACACAGGGTCAGTCACACACTGGGGTACACACACACACTGGGACACACACACAGAGTCAGTCACACACTGGGACCCACACACACACACAGAGTCAGTCACACACTGGGACACACACACACACACAGGGTCAGTCACACACTGGGACACACACATACAGAGTCAGTCACTGGGGTACACACACAGGGTCAGTCACACACTGGGACACACACACGCACACACACACAGGGTCAGTCATACACTGGGGTACTAACACACACAGGGTCAGTCACACACACTGGGACACACACACACAGGGTCAGTCATACACTGGGGTACTAACACACACAGGGTCAGTCACACACTGGGACACACACACAGGGTCAGTCACACACTGGGACACACACACACACACACACACAGGTTAGTTACACACTGGGACACACACACACACACAGGGTCAGTCACACACTGGGACACACACACACACACACACACAGGTTAGTTACACACTGGGACACACACACACACACAGGGTCAGTCACACACTGGGACACCCACACACACACAGGGTCAGTCACACACTGGGACACACACACACACAGGGTCAGTCACACACTGGGACACACACACACACACACACACAGGTTAGTTACACACTGGGACACACACACACACACAGGGTCAGTCACACACTGGGACACCCACACACACACAGGGTCAGTCACACACTGGGACACACACACACACACAGGTCAGTTACACACTGGGACACACACACACACACACACACAGGGTCAGTCACACACTGGGACAACCACACACACACAGGGTCAGTCACACACTGGGACACACACACACACACACACACACACAGGGTCAGTCACACACTGGGACAACCACACACACACAGGGTCAGTCACACACTGGGACACACACACACACACAGGGTTAGTCATACACTGGGGTACACACACACACAGGGTCAGTCACACACTGGGACACACACACACACAGGGTCAGTCACACACTGGGACACACACACACACACACACACAGGGTCAGTCATACACTGGGGTACACACACACACAGGGTCAGGCACACACTGGGACACACACACACACAGGGTCAGTCACACACTGGGACACACACACACACAGGGTCAGTCACACACTGGGGTACACACACACACTGGGACACACACACAGAGTCAGTCACACACTGGGACCCACACACACACACAGAGTCAGTCACACACTGGGACACACACACACACACAGGGTCAGTCACACACTGGGACACACACATACAGAGTCAGTCACTGGGGTACACACACAGGGTGAGTCATACACTGGGGTACACACACAGGGTCAGTCATACACTGGGACACACACACAGGGTCAGTCACACACTGGGACACACACACACACAGGGTCAGTCACACACTGGGACACACACACGCACACACACACAGGGTCTGTCACACACTGGGACACCCACACACACACAGGGTCAGTCACACACTGGGACACAAACACTCACACACACACAGGGTTAGTCATACACTGGGGTACACACACACAGGGTCAGTCACACACTAGGACACACACACATACACACAGCGTCAGTCATACACTGGGGTACACACACACACAGGGTCAGTCACACACTGGGACACACACACACACACACAGGGTCAGTCACACACTGGGGTACACACACACGGTCAGTTACACACTGGGGTACACTCACACACAGGGTCAGCCACACACACACACACAGAGTCAGTCACACACTGGGACACACACACATACAGGGTCAGTCATACACTGGGACACACACACACACAGGGTCAGTCATACACTGGGGTACTAACACACACAGGGTCAGTCACACACTGGGACACATACACACAGGGTCAGTCATACACTGGGGTACTAACACACACAGGGTCAGTCACACACTGGGACACACACACACACACACACACAGGGTCAGTCACACACTGGGACACACACAAAGAGTCAGTCACACACTGGGACCCACACACACACACAGGGTCAGTCACACACTGGGACACTCACACACAGGGTCAGTCACACACTGGGACACACTCACACACAGGGTCAGTCACACACTGGGACACACACACACACAGAGTCAGTCACACACTGGGACACACACACACACACAGGGTCAGTCACACACTGGGACACACACACAGGGTCAGTCACACACTGGGACACACACACACACAGGGTCAATCACACACTGGGACACACAAACAGGGTCAGTCACACACTGGGACACACACACACAGGGTCAGTCACACACTGGGACACACACACAGGGTCAGTCACACACTGGGACACACACATTAAGAGTCAGTCACACACTGGGACACACACACAGACTCAGTCACACACTGGGACCCACACACACACACAGAGTCAGTCACACACTGGGACACACACACACACAGGGTCAGTCACACACTGGGACACACACACAGGGTCAGTCACACACTGGGACACACACACACACAGGGTCAGTCACACACTGGGACACACACACAGGGTCAGTCACACACTGGGACACACACACACAGAGTCAGTCACACACTGGGACACACACACAGAGTCAGTCACACACTGGGACCCACACACACACACACAGGGTCAGTCACACACTGGGACACACACACAGGGTCAGTCACACACTGGGACACACACACACACACAGGGTCAGTCACACACTGGGACACACACACACAGGGTCAGTCATACACTGGGGTACTAACACACACAGGGTCAGTCACACACTGGGACACACACACACACACAGGGTCAGTCACACACTGGGACACACACACACACAGGGTCAGTCACACACTGGGACACCCACACACACACAGGGTCAGTCATACACTGGGACACACATACACACACACAGGGTCAGTCACACACTGGGACAACCACACACACACAGGGTCAGTCACACACTGGGACACACACACAGACTCAGTCACACACTGGGACCCACACACACACACAGAGTCAGTCACACACTGGGACACACACACACACAGGGTCAGTCACACACTGGGACACACACACAGGGTCAGTCACACACTGAGACACACACACACACAGGGTCAGTAACACACTGGGACACACACACACACAGGGTCAGTCATACACTGGGGTACACACACACACAGGGTCAGTCACACACTGGGACACACACACACACAGGGTCAGTCACATACTGGGGTACACACACACACACACACAAGGTCAGTTACACACTGGGGTACACTCACACAGGGTCAGTCACACACTGGGACACACACACACACACAGAGTCAGTCACACACTGGGACCCACACACACACACACAGAGTCAGTCACACACTGGGACACACACACACAGGGTCAGTCACACACTGGGACACACACACACACACAGAGTCAGTCACACACTGGGACCCACACACACACACACAGAGTCAGTCACACACTGGGACACACACACACACAGGGTCAGTCACACACTGGGACACACACATACAGAGTCAGTCACTGGGGTACACACACAGGGTCAGTCACACACTGGGACACACACACGCACACACACACAGGGTCTGTCACACACTGGGACACCCACACACACACATGGTCAGTCACACACTGGGACACAAACAATCACACACACACACACACACACACACAGGGTTAGTCATACACTGGGGTACACACACACAGGGTCAGTCACACACTGGGACACACACACATACACACAGGGTCAGTCATACACTGGGGTACACACACACACAGGGTCAGTCACACACTGGGACACAAACACACACACACAAGGTCAGTTACACACTGGGGTACACTCACACACAGGGTCAGCCACACACACACACAGAGTCAGTCACACACTGGGACACACACACACACAGGGTCAGTCACACACTGGGACACACACACACAGGGTCAGTCATACACTGGGGTACTAACACACACAGGGTCAGTCACACACACTGGGACACACACACACAGGGTCAGTCATACACTGGGGTACTAACACACACAGGGTCAGTCACACACTGGGACACACACACACACACACACACACAGGTCAGTCACACACTGGGACACCCACACACACACAGGGTCAGTCACACACTGGGACACACACACACACAGGGTCAGTCACACACTGGGACACACACACACACACACAGGTTAGTTACACACTGGGACACACACACACACACAGGGTCAGTCACACACTGGGACACCCACACACACACAGGGTCAGTCACACACTGGGACACACACACACACAGGGTCAGTCACACACTGGGACACACACACACAGGGTCAGTCACACACTGGGACAACCACACACACACAGGGTCAGTCACACACTGGGACACACACACACACACACACACACACACACAGGGTCAGTCACACACTGGGACAACCACACACACACAGGGTCAGTCACACACTGGGACACACACACACACACAGGGTTAGTCATACACTGGGGTACACACACACACAGGGTCAGTCACACACTGGGACACACACACACACAGGGTCAGTCACACACTGGGACACACACACACACACACACAGGGTCAGGCACACACTGGGACACACACACACACAGGGTCAGTCACACACTGGGACACACACACACACAGGGTCAGTCACACACTGACACACACACACACACACACACACAGGGACACACACACAGAGTCAGTCACACACTGGGACCCACACACACACACAGAGTCAGTCACACACTGGGACACACACACAGAGTCAGTCACACACTGGGACCCACACACACACACAGGGTCAGTCACACACTGGGACACACACATACAGAGTCAGTCACTGGGGTACACACACAGGGTCAGTCACACACTGGGACACACACCCACACACACACAGGGTCAGTCATACACTGGGACACACACACAGGGTCAGTCACACACTGGGACACACACACACACAGGGTCAGTCACACACTGGGACACACACACGCACACACACACAGGGTCTGTCACACACTGGGACACCCACACACACACAGGGTCAGTCACACACTGGGACACAAACACTCACACACACACAGGGTTAGTCATACACTGGGGTACACACACACAGGGTCAGTCACACACTAGGACACACACACACACAGGGTCAGTCACACACTGGGACACACACCCACACACACACAGGGTCAGTCATACACTGGGACACACACACAGGGTCAGTCACACACTGGGACACACACACACACAGGGTCAGTCACACACTGGGACACACACACGCACACACACACAGGGTCTGTCACACACTGGGACACCCACACACACACAGGGTCAGTCACACACTGGGACACAAACACTCACACACACACAGGGTTAGTCATACACTGGGGTACACACACACAGGGTCAGTCACACACTAGGACACACACACATACACACAGCGTCAGTCATACACTGGGGTACACACACACACAGGGTCAGTCACACACTGGGACACACACACACACACACAGGGTCAGTCACACACTGGGGTACACACACACGGTCAGTTACACACTGGGGTACACTCACACACAGGGTCAGCCACACACTGGGACACACACACACACACACAGGGTCAGTCACACACTGGGGTACACACACACGGTCAGTTACACACTGGGGTACACTCACACACAGGGTCAGTCATACACTGGGACACACACACACACAGGGTCAGTCATACACTGGGACACACACACACACAGGGTCAGTCATACACTGGGACACACACACACACACACAGGGTCAGTCATACACTGGGACACACACACAGGGTCAGTCATACACTGGGACACACACACACACAGGGTCAGTCATACACTGGGACACACACACAGGGTCAGTCATACACTGGGACACACACACACACACACACACAGGTCAGTCACACACTGGGACACACACACACACAGGGTCAGTCATACACTGGGACACACACACAGGGTCAGTCACACACTGGGACACACACACAGGGTCAGTCATACACTGGGACACACACACACAGGGTCAGTCATACACTGGGGTACTAACACACACAGGGTCAGTCACACACTGGGACACACACACACACACACACAGGTCAGTTACACACTGGGACACACACACACACACAGGGTCAGTCACACACTGGGACACCCACACACACAGGGTCAGTCACACACTGGGACACACACACACACACACAGGTCAGTTACACACTGAGACACACACACACACAGGGTCAGTCACACACTGGGACACACACACACACACACACACACACACACAGGGTCAGTCACACACTGGGACAACCACACACACACAGGGTCAGTCACACACTGGGACACACACACACACACAGGGTTAGTCATACACTGGGGTACACACACACACAGGGTCAGTCACACACTGGGACACACACACACACAGGGTCAGTCACACACTGGGACACACACACAGGGTCAGTCACACACTGGGACACACACACACACACACACACAGGGTCAGTCATACACTGGGGTACACACACACACAGGGTCAGTCACACACTGGGACACACACACACACACACACACAGGGTTAGTCATACGCTGGGGTACACACACACAGGGTCAGTCACACACTGGGACACACACACACACACACACAGGGTCAGTCATACACTGGGGTACACACACACACAGGGTCAGTCACACACTGGGACACACACACACACACAGGGTCAGTCACACACTGGGGTACACACACACACACACACAAGGTCAGTTACACACTGGGGTACACTCACACAGGGTCAGCCACACACTGGGACACACACACACAGAGACACACACACAGGGTCAGTCACCCACTGGGACACACACACACAGGGTCAGTCATTCACTGGGGTACTAACACACACAGGGTCAGTCACACACTGGGACACACACACACACACACACAGGGTCAGTCACACACTGGAGTATACACACACACACACACAGGGTCAGTCACACACTGGGATATACACACACACACACACACACACACACAGGGTCAGTCACACACTGGGTGACACCCACACATCGGGTCAGTCACACACTGGGACACACACACACACACACAGGGTCAGTCACACACTGGGACACACACAGGGTCAGTCACACACTGGGACACACACACACACACACAGAGGGTAAGTCACACACTGGGACACACACACACACAGGGTCAGTCACACACTGGGACACACACACACACACACACAGGGTTAGTCATACACTGGGGTACACACACACACAGGGTCAGTCACACACTGGAACACACACACACAGGGTCAGTCACACACTGGGACACACACACACACACACACACACACACAGGGTCAGTCACACACTGGGGTACACACACACACAGGGTCAGTCACACACTGGGACACACACACACACACAGGGTCAGTCACACACTGGGACACACACACACACACAGGGTCAGTCACACACTGGGGTACACACACACACAAGGTCAGTTACACACTGGGGTACACACACAGGGTCAGCCACACACTGGGACACACACACACAGAGACACACACACACACAGGGTCAGTCACACACTGGGACACACACACACAGGGTCAGTCATTCACTGGGGTACTAACACACACAGGGTCAGTCACACACTGGGACACACACACACACACACACACAGGGTCAGTCACACACTGGGGTATACACACACACACACACAGGGTCAGTCACACACTGGGATATACACACACACACACACACACACACACACACACCGGGTCAGTCACACACTGGGTGACACCCACACATAGGGTCAGTCACACACTGGGACACACACACAGGGTCAGTCACACACTGGGACACACACACACACAGGGTCAGTCACACACTGGGGGACACACACAGGGTCAGTCACACACTGGGACACACACACACACAGGGTCAGTCACACACTGCGACACACACACACACACACACAGGGTCAGTCACACACTGGGACACACACACAGGGTCAGTCACACACTGGGACACACACACACACACAGGGTCAGTCACACACTGGGACACACACACACTGGGACACACACACACACAGGGTCAGTCACACACTGCGACACACATACACACACACACAGGGTCAGTCACACACGGGGGAACGGACACACACACACACAGGGTCAGTCACACACTGCGACACACACACACACACACACAGGGTCAGTCACACACTGGGACACACACACAGGGTCAGTCACACACTGGGACACACACACACACACAGGGTCAGTCACACACTGGGACACACACACACTGGGACACACACACACACAGGGTCAGTCACACACTGCGACACACATACACACACACACAGGGTCAGTCACACACGGGGGAACGGACACACACACACACAGGGTTAGTCACACACTGGGAGACACACACACATACACAGGGTCAGTCACACACTGGGGTATACACACACACACAGGGTCAGTCACACACTGGGGTACACACACACACACACAGGGTCAGTCACACACTGGGGTATACACACACACACACACACAGGGTCAGTCACACACTGGGACACACACACACACACACACACACACACATGGAATAGTGTCCACAATCTGGGATTCTCATGCATATCACTCCATCCACACCACATTGCACATTCCACAACCTATACACATATCCCCCATCTATACCCACTGCCAATATCGCACCGTCCCCAACTACTGCCTGTATCCCACAACCCCCAACTACTGCCCATATCCCCCATCCCCAACTACAGCCCAAATCCCACAATCCCCAACTACTGCCCATATCCCCCATCCCCAACCACAGCCCGTATCCCACAATCCCCAACGACAACCCATATCCCACAATCCCCAAATACTGCCCATATCCCACAATCCCCAACTACTGCCCATATCCCACAATCCCCAACTACTGCCCATATCCCCACAATCCCCAACTACTGCCCATATCCCTCAATCCCCAACTACTGTCCATATCCCACAATCCCCAACTACTGCCCATATCCCACAATCCCCAACTACTGCCCACATCCCCCCATCCCCAACTACTGCCCATATCCCACAATCCCCAACTATTGCCCATATCCCCCCATCCCCAACTATTGCCCATATCCCACAATCCCCAACTACTGCCCATATCCCCCATCCTCAACTCCTGCCCATATCCCACAATCCCCAACTACTGCCCATATCTCACAATCCCCAACTCCTGCCCATATCCCACAATCCCCAACTACTGCCCATATCCCACAATCCCGAACTACTGCCCATATGCCCCCCATTCCCAACTACTGCCCATATCCCACAATCCCCAACTACTGCCCATATCCCACAATCCCCAACTACTGCCCATATGCCCCCCATTCCCAACTACTGCCCATATCCCACAATCCCCAACTACTGCCCATATCCCCACAATCCCCAACTACTGCCCACATCCCCCGATCCCCAACTACTGCCCATATCCCACAATCCCCAACTATTGCCCATATCCCCCCATCCCCAACTATTGCCCATATCCCACAATCCCCAACTACTGCCCATATCACCCCATCCTCAACTCCTGCCCATATCCCACAATCCCCAACTACTGCCCATATCTCACAATCCCCAACTCCTGCCCATATCCCACAATCCCCAACTACTGACCATATCCCACAATCCCCAACTACTGCCCATATGCCCCCCATTCCCAACTACTGCCCATATCCCACAATCCCCAACTCCTGCCCATATCCCACAATCCCCAACTACTGCCCATATCCCACAATCCCCAACTACTGCCCATATGCCCCCCATTCCCAACTACTGCCCATATCTCACAATCCCTAACTACTGCCCATATCCCCCATCCCCAACTACTGCCCGTATCGCACAATCCCCAACTACTGCCCATATACCCTCATCCCCAATTACTGCCCATATCCCCCATCCCCAACTACTGCCCATATCCCCCATCCCCAACTACTGCCCATATCACACAATCCCCAACTACTGCTCATATTCCACAATTCCCAACTACTGCCCATATCCCCCCATCCCCAACTCCTGCCGATATCCCACAATCCCCAACTACTGCCCATATCCCACAATCCCCAACTACTGCCCATATGCCCCCCATTCCCAACTACTGCACATATCCCACAATCCCCAACTACTGCCCATATCCCCCATCCCCAACTACTGCCCATATCACACAATCCCCAACTACTGCCCATATCCCTCAATCCCCATCTACTGCCCATATCCCACAATCCCCAACTACTGCCCATATCCCCTCCATCCCCAACTACAACCCATATCCCACAATCCCCAACGACAACCCATATCCCACAATCCCCAAATACTGCCCATATCCCACAATCCCCAACTACTGCCCATATCCCAAAATCTCCAATTACAGCCCATATCCCACAATCCCCAACTACTGCCCATATTCCCCCATCCCCAACTACTGCCCATACCCCCCCATCCCCAACTACTGCCCATATCCCCCCATCCCCAACTACTGCCCATATCCCACAATCCCCAACTACTGCCCATATCCCACAATCCCCAACTACTGTCCATATCCCCCCATCCCCAACTACTGCCCATATTCCCCCATCCCCAACTACTGCCCATATCCCCCATCCCCAACTACTGCCCATATTCCCCCATCCCCAACTACTGCCCATATCCCACAATCCCCAACTACTGCCCATATCCCACAATCCCCAACTACTGCCCATATCCCCCCATCCCCAACTACTGCCCATATCCCACAATCCCCAACTACTGCCCATATCCCACAATCCCCAACTACTGTCCATATCCCCCCATCCCCAACTACTGCCCATATCCCCCCATCCCCAACTACTGCCCATATCACACAATCCCCAACTACTGCCCATATCCCACAATCCCAAACTACTGCCCATATCCCTCAATCCCCAACTACTGCCCATATCCCTCAATCCCCAACTACTGCCCATATCCCACAATCCCAAACTACTGCCCATATCCCTCAATCCCCAACTACTGTCCATATCCCTCCATCTCCAACTACAGCCCATATCCCTCAATCCCCAACTCCTGCCCATATCCCATCAACCCCAACTACTGTCCATATCCCCCATCCCCAACTACTGCCTATATCCCCCCATCCCCAACTACTGCCCATATCCCCCATCCACAACTACGACACATACCCCACATCCCCAATTACTGCCCATATCCCACAATCCCCAACTACTGCCCATATCCCCCCCATCCCCAACTACTGCCCATATCCCACCATCCCGAATTACTGCATATGTCACTCAGTGTAGATATCTCCCTGAGAGAGGGAGAGAGGGGACTGAGAGACACCAGTCAGTGTACAGATATCTCCCCTGAGAGAGAGAGAGGGGACTGAGAGACACCAGTCAGTGTACAGATATCTCCCTGAGAGAGAGAGGGGGACTGAGAGACACCAGTCAGTGTACAGATATCTCCCTGACAGAGAGAGAGAGAGAGACAGAGACAGAGAAAGGGGACTGAGAGACACCAGTTAGTGTATAGATATCTCCCTGAGAGAGAGGTGACTGAGAGACACCAGTCAGTGTACAGATATCTCCCTGAGAGAGAGAGAGACGGGACTGAGAGACACCAGTCAGTGTACAGATATCGCCCTGAGAGAGAGGGGGGACTGAGAGACACCAGTCAGTGTATAGATATCTCCCTGAGAGAGAGAGGGGACTGAGAGACACCAGTCAGTGTACAGGTATCTCCCAGAGAGAGAGGGGGGACTGAGAGATACCAGTCAGTGTACAGATATCTCACTGAGAGAGAGAGAGGGGACTGAGAGACACCAGTCAGTGTACAGATATCTCCCTGAGAGAGCGGGGTCTGAGAGACACCAGTCAGTGTACAGATATCTCCCTGTGAGAGAGAGAGGGGTCTGAGAGACACCAGTCAGTGTACCGATATCTCCCTGAGAGAGAGAGAGAGGGGACTGAGAGACACCAGTCAGTGTACAGATATCTCCCTGAGAGAGAGGTGGGGGGACTGAGAGACACCAGTCAGTGTACCGATATCTCCCTGAGAGAGGGGACTGAGAGACACCAGTCAGTGTACAGATATCTCCCTGAGAGAGAGAGAGGGGACTGAGAGACACCAGTCAGTGTACAGATATCTCCCTGAGAGAGAGAGAGGGGACTGAGAGACACCAGTCAGTGTACAGATATCTCCCTGAGAGAGAGAGGGGGCACTGAGAGACACCAGTCAGTGTACAGATATCTCCCTGAGAGAGAGAGGACTGAGAGACACCAGTCAGTGTACAGATATCTCCCTGAGAGAGAGAGAGGGGACTGAGAGACACCAGTCAGTGTACAGATATCTCCCTGAGAGAGAGAGAGGGGACTGAGAGACACCAGTCAGTGTACAGATATCTCCCTGAGAGAGAGAGAGGGGACTGAGAGACACCAGTCAGTGTACAGATATCTCCCTGAGAGAGAGAGAGGGGACTGAGAGACACCAGTCAGTGTACAGATATCTTCCTGAGAGAGAGGGGACTGAGAGACACCAGTCAGTGTACAGATATCTCCCTGAGAGAGAGGGGGGACTGAGAGACACCAGTCAGTGTACAGATATCTCCCTGAGAGAGAGAGAGGGGACTGAGAGACACCAGTCAGTGTACAGATATCTTCCTGAGAGAGAGGGGACTGAGAGACACCAGTCAGTGTACAGATATCTCCCTGAGAGAGAGAGAGGGGACTGAGAGACACCAGTCAGTGTACAGATATCTCCCTGAGAGAGAGAGAGGGGACTGAGAGACACCAGTCAGTGTACAGATATCTCCCTGAGAGAGAGAGGGGGGACTGAGAGACACCAGTCAGTGTACAGATATCTCCCTGAGAGAGAGAGAGGGGACTGAGAGACACCAGTCAGTGTACAGATCCTGTTCCACACCTCTGGGATCTTTCTGTTTATTAACCAATCGATCGGACCGTATGGGAGTTGGTGCCCCAGAGCTCCGTGCGCTCCCTGCCTCACAAGCGTCCGTGTGGCCTAGTCTCTGCAGTCGGTTAGCCTCGCCTTACCTTTGAACCTTCCTGTCGCGGTCTTCCACAGGAGGAAACCGTCGTGTACCAGTTTCCTTCGGATCATGTCCTCTCTCCGGAAGGTTCTGCCGCTGTGCATGGGAGCGACTGCCTTGGGGTCCATGCGGTTGTACACGTCCTGCAGCCTGTATCTCTTCTCACAGTCATGAACGTCCTGGTCTACGGCCGAGATCAGGTCCTTCAGCAAGGCCAGGGAGTTGGTCAGGTCCTTGCGGTCCTCTTCATTGCCTGCACAATTATGCCACAGTCTCGGCTTCAGTCCCCGTAGCTAAAGGTGGGCCCGGGCCACACACCCCACTCCACCCCCAGGCCCCGGGGCCCAGCTCCTGACCTTAAACCGCAGCAAACCTATCTCCGTTTCATCGACCTCTGGGGTTCACTAGGTCAAAGATCCGCCAATCAAAGCAACTCGACTGCGGGATGTGCTCCAATCCAGAGAGTGGGCCTAACTCCGACCCTGACCCTGGGGACTAACTCCGACCCTGACCCTGGGGCCTAACTCCGATCCTGACCCCAGCCCTAACTCAGACCCTGATCCTGGGGCCTAACTCCGACCCTGACCCTGGGGCCTAACTCCGACCCTGACCCTTGTGCCTAACTCCGACCCTGACCCTGGGGCCTAACTCAGACCCTGACCCCAGCCCTAACTCAGACCCTGACCCCGGGGCCTCACTCAGACCCTGACCCTGGGGCCTAACTCTGACCCTGATCCTGTGGCCTCACTCAGACCCTGACCCTGGGGCCTAACTCCGACCCTGATCCTGTGGCCTAACTCCGACCCTGACCCTGGGGCCTAACTCCGACCCTGATCCTGACACCAGTCTTAACTCAGACCCTGACCCTGGGGCCTCACTCAGACCCTGATCCTGGGGCCTAACTCAGACTCTGACCCTGGGGCCTAACTCTGAACCTGACTCTGGGGCCTAACTCAGACCCTGACCCCAGCCCTAACTCAGACCCTGACCCCGGGGCCTCACTCAGACCCTGACCTTGGGGCCTAACTCAGACTCTGACCCTGGGGCCTAACTCTGAACCTGACTCTGGGGCCTAACTCAGACCCTGACCCCAGCCCTAACTCAGACCCTGACCCCGGGGCCTCACTCAGACCCTGACCCTGGGGCCTAACTCTGACCCTGACCCCGGGGCCTCACTCAGCCCCTGATCCTGGGGCCTAACTCCGACCCTGATCCTGGGGCCTAACTCAGACCCTGACCCCAGCCCTAACTCAGACCCTGACCCCGGGGCCTCACTCAGACCCTGACCCTGGGGCCTAACTCTGACCCTGATCCTGTGGCCTCACTCAGACCCTGACCCTGGGGCCTAACTCCGACCCTGATCCTGTGGCCTAACTCCGACCCTGACCCTGGGGCCTAACTCCGACCCTGATCCTGACACCAGTCTTAACTCAGACCCTGACCCTGGGGCCTCACTCAGACCCTGATCCTGGGGCCTAACTCAGACTCTGACCCTGGGGCCTAACTCTGAACCTGACTCTGGGGCCTAACTCAGACCCTGACCCCAGCCCTAACTCAGACCCTGACCCCGGGGCCTCACTCAGACCCTGACCTTGGGGCCTAACTCAGACTCTGACCCTGGGGCCTAACTCTGAACCTGACTCTGGGGCCTAACTCAGACCCTGACCCCAGCCCTAACTCAGACCCTGACCCCGGGGCCTCACTCAGACCCTGACCCTGGGGCCTAACTCTGACCCTGATCCTGTGGCCTCACTCAGACCCTGACCCTGGGGCCTAACTCTGACCCTGATCCTGTGGCCTAACTCCAACCCTGACCCTGGGGCCTAACTCCGACCCTGATCCTGACACCAGTCTTAACTCAGACCCTGACCCTGGGGCCTCACTCGGACCCTGATCCTGGGGCCTAACTCAGACCCTGACCCTGGGGCCTCACTCAGCCCCTGATCCTGGGGCCTAACTCAGACCCTGACCCCAGCCCTAACTCAGACCCTGACCCCGGGGCCTCACTCAGACCCTGACCCTGGGGCCTAACTCTGACCCTGATCCTGTGGCCTCACTCAGACCCTGACCCTGGGGCCTAACTCCGACCCTGATCCTGTGGCCTAACTCCGACCCTGACCCTGGGGCCTAACTCCGACCCTGATCCTGACACCAGTCTTAACTCAGACCCTGACCCTGGGGCCTCACTCAGACCCTGACCCTGGGGCCTAACTCCGACCCTGATCCTGTGGCCTAACTCCAACCCTGACCCTGGGGCCTAACTCCGACCCTGATCCTGACACCAGTCTTAACTCAGACTCTGACCCTGGGGCCTAACTCTGAACCTGACCCCAGCCCTAACTCAGACCCTGACCCTGGGGCCTCACTCAGACCCTGATCCTGGGGCCTAACTCAGACTCTGACCCTGGGGCCTAACTCTGAACCTGACTCTGGGGCCTAACTCAGACTCTGACCCCAGCCCTAACTCAGACCCTGACCCCGGGGCCTCACTCAGACCCTGACCCTGGGGCCTAACTCAGACCCTGACCCCAGCCCTAACTCAAACCCTGATCCTGGGGCCTAACTCAGACCCTGACCCCTGCCCTAATTCAGGCTCTGACCCCATGGCCTAACTCTGACCCTGACCTCAAGGCTTAACTCAGATGCTGACCCCAGCGTCTAATGCCAACCCTGATCCTGGGGCCTAACTCCGACCCTGACCCCTGGGCCTTGCTCAAACCCGGATCCTGGGCTTAACTCAGACCCTGACCCCGAGGACTAACTCAGACTCTGATCCGGGGGCCTAACACAGACCCTGAGCCCCGGGCCCGTCTGACACCCTGACACCGGGGCCTAACTCAGACTCTGACCCCGGGGCCTAACGCAGACCCTGACTCCAGGCCTAATTCTGGGGCCCAACTCTGACCATGAGCCCCAGCATTGATGTGACCCTGACCCCGGGCCCAGCCTAGACCTTGGGGCCTGGGGCCTGTCTCCAGGTGGTGGTTAGACAATGTGCCCTTCCCCTGAGCCCGGCCTTCGGGAGGCTCTGTTGTTCCTCCGTTGGCAGGCCTCAGGTCGATTCCTACCTTTGGTGTTTTGTAGAATCCGATCGAGGAGGACAGGGTACTTTGTGATTCTCTGTGTGACCAGCAAGATACATTCCTGGATCCCATATCTCCTCAGCACGGAGTTCCTCATCATTCGCTACAAACACACAGGAGGCCACAGGTCAGGACAGAGACAGCACGGGGTTAGATACAGAGTAAAGCTCCCTCTACACTGTCCCCCCCCCATCCCAGGGACAGGGACAGCACGGGGTTAGATACACAGTAAAGCTCCCTCTACACTGTCCCCCCCCCATCCCAGGGACAGGGACAGCACGGGGTTAGATACAGAGTAAAGCTCCCTCTACACTGCCCCCCCCCATCCCAGGGACAGGAACAGCACGGGGTTAGATACAGAGTAAAGCTCCCTCTACACTGTTCCCCCCCCCATCCCAGGGACAGAGACAGCACGGGGTTAGATACAGAGTAAAGCTCCCTCTACACTGTCCCCCCATCCCAGGGACAGGAACAGCACGGGGTTAGATACAGAGTAAAGCTCTCTCTACACTGTCTACCCCATCCCAGGAACAGGAATAGCATGGGGTTAGATACAGAGTAAAGCTCCCTCTACACTGTCCTCTCATCCCAGTGACAGGGACAGCATGGGGTTAGATACAGAGTAAAGCTCTCTCTACACTGTCCCCTCATCCCAGTGACAGGGACAGCATGGGGTTAGATACAGAGAAAAGCTCCCTCTACACTGTCCCCCCCCATCCCAGTGACAGGGACAGCTCGGGGTTAGATACAGAGTAAAGCTCTCTCTACACTGTCCTCCATCCCACGGACAGGGACAGCATGGGGTTAGATACAGAGTAAAGCTCCCTCTACACTGTCCCCCCCCATCCCAGGGACAGGGACAGTACGGGGTTAGATACAGAGTAAAGCTCCCTCTACACTGTCCCCCTCCATCCCAGGACAGGGACAGCACGGGGTTAGATACAGAGTAAAGCTCCCTCTACACTGTCCCCCCCCATCCCAGGGACAGGGACAGTACGGGGTTAGATACAGAGTAAAGCTCCTTCTACACTGTCCTCCATCCCAGGGACAGGGACAGCACGGGGTTAGATACAGAGTAAAGCTCCCTCTACACTGTTCCCCATCAAACGAGGGAGGGAGCAAGGATGCGGTGTGAGGGGGGCATGGGATTTCGATAATGGGGGAATGGAAATCCGCCACTCTTACCCTCAACCGGTTATGGGGGGTGAGGGTGAGGGGAAGGGTCCTGAGGTCAGCCCGTTATGGAGGAGGGTGAGGGTGAGGGTCCTGAGGTCAGCCCGTTATGGGGGAGGGGGAGGGGGAGGGTCCTGAGGTCAGCCCGTTATGGGGAGAAGGAGGTTGAGGGTCCGGAGGTCAGCCCGTTATGGAGGAGGGGGAGGGTTTGGGGTCAGGGTTTGGGGTCAGGGTTCGGGTCGGGGTTTGGTGTCAGGGTTCGGGTCAGGGTTCAGGTCAGGTTTCAGGGTCAGGGTTAGGGGTCAGGGTTCGGATCGGGGTTTGGGGTCGGGTTTGGGGTCAGGTTTCGGGGTCAGGGTTCAGGGCGGGGTTCGGGGTCGGGGTTCGGGGTCAGGGTTCGGGGTGGGGTTTGGGGTCAGGGTGTGGGGTCAGTGTTTGGGGTCAGGGTTTGGGGTCAGGGTTTGTGTGGAGGTTTGGGGTCAGTGTTTGGGGTCAGGGTTCGGGGTCAGGGTTCGTGTCAGGTTTTGGGGTCAGGGTTCGGGGTCAGGGTTCGTGTCAGGGTTTGGGGTCCGGGTTCGGGGTCAGGGTTCGGGCTCAGGGTTTGGTGTCGGGGATTGGGGTCAGGGTTCGGGGTCAGGGTTTGGGGTCGGGGTTCGGGGTCAGGGTTCGGGGTCGGGGTTTGGGGTCAGGGGTCGGGGTTTGGGGTCAGTGTTCGGGGTCAGGGTTCGGGGTTCGGGGTCAGTGTTCGGGGTCAGGGTTTGGGGTCGGGGTTCGGGGTCAGGGTTCGGGGTCGGGGTTTGGGGTCAGGGTTCGGGGTCGGGGTTTGGGGTCAGTGTTCGGGGTCAGGGGTCAGTGTTCGGGGTCAGGGTTCGTGTCTGGGTTTGGGGTCAGGGTTCGGGGTCAGGGTTCTTGTCGGGGTTTGTGGTTAGTGTTTGGGGTCAGTGTTTGGGGTCAGTGTTCGGGGTCAGGGTTCGGGGTCAGGGTTTGGGGTCAGGGTTCGGGGTCAGGGTTCGGGGTCAGGTTTTGGGGTCGGGGTTTGGGGTCAGTGTTCGGGGTCAGGGTTCGTGTCAGGGTTTGGGGTCAGGGTTCGTGTCAGGGTTTGGGGTCAGGGTTCGGGGTCAGGGTTTGGGGTCAGGGTTCGTGTCGGGGTTTGGGGTCGGTGCTTGGGGTAAGGGTTCGGGGTCAGGGTTCATGTTGGGATTTGGGGTCAGGGTTCGGGGTCAGGGTTTGGGGTCAGGGTTCGTGTCAGGGTTTGGGGTCAGGGTTCACGATCAGTGTTCGGGGTCAGTGTTTGGAGTCAGGCGTCGGGGTCAGGGTTCGGGCTCAGGGTTTGGGGTCGGGGTTTGGGGTCGGGGTCGGGGTTTGGGGTCAGTGTTCGGGGTCAGGGTTCGAAGTCGGGGTTCGGGGTCAGTGTTCGGGGTCAGGGTTTGGGGTCGGGGTTCGGGGTCAGGGTTCGGGGTCGGGGTTTGGGGTCAGGGTTCGGGGTCGGGGTTTGGGGTCAGTGTTCGGGGTCAGGGTTCGGGGTCAGGGTTCGGGGTCAGGGGTCAGTGTTCGGGGTCAGGGTTCGTGTCTGGGTTTGGGGTCAGTGTTTGGGGTCAGGGTTCTTGTCGGGGTTTGTGGTTAGTGTTTGGGGTCAGTGTTCGGGGTCAGTGTTCGGGGTCAGTGTTCGGGGTCAGGGTTCGGGGTCAGGGTTTGGGGTCAGGGTTCGGGGTCAGGGTTCGGGGTCAGGTTTTGGGGTCGGGGTTTGGAGTCAGTGTTCGGGGTCAGGGTTCGTGTCAGGGTTTGGGGTCAGGGTTCGTGTCAGGGTTCGGGGTCAGGGTTCATGTTGGGATTTGGGGTCAGGGTTCGGGGTCAGGGTTTGGGGTCAGGGTTCGTGTCAGGGTTTGGGGTCAGGGTTCACGATCAGTGTTCGGGGTCAGGGTTTGGGGTCAGTGTTTGGAGTCAGGCGTCGGGGTCAGGGTTCGTGTCGGGGTTTGGGGTCAGTGTTTGGGGTCAGTGTTTGGGGTCAGTGTTTGGGGTCAGTGTTCGGGGTCAGGGTTCGGGGTCAGGGTTCGTGTCAGGTTTTGGGGTCAGGGTTCGGGGTCAGGGTTCGTGTCAGGGTTCGGGGTCAGGGTTCGTGTCAGGGTTTGTGGTCAGGGTTTGGGGTCAGGGTTCGGGGTCAGGTTTCGGGGTCAGGGTTCGGGGTTGGAGTTCGGGGTCAGGGTTGGGGTTTGGGGTCAGAATTCGGGGTCAGGGTTTGGGGTCGGGGTTCGGGGTCAGTGTTCGGGGTCAGTGTTCGGGATCGGGGTTTGGGGTCAGAGTTCGGGGTTGGGGTTCGTGGTCAGGGTTCGGGGTCGGGGTTTGGGGTCAGTGTTCGGGGTCAGGATTCGGGGTCAGGGTCCGGGTTCGGGGTTTGGGGTCAGGGTTCGGGGTCGGGGTTCGGGGTTGTGGTTCGGGGTCGGGGTTTGGGGTCAGGGTTCGTGTTGGGATTTGGGGTCAGGGTTTGGGGTCAGTGTTTGGGGTCAGTGTTCGGGGTCGGGGTTCAGTGTCGGGGTCAGGGGTCAGGTTTTGGGGTCAGGGTTCGGGGTCGGGGTTTGGGGTCAGTGTTCGGGGTCAGTGTTCGGGGTCGGGGTTCAGTGTCGGGGTCAGGGGTCAGGTTTTGGGGTCAGGGTTCGGGGTCGGGGTTTGGGGTCAGTGTTCGGGGTCGGGGTCAGGGGTCAGGGTTAGCGGTTGGTGGACGGGGAGCAGGGGACAGGTAACTCACCCGCACAAACTGCTGGAAGCGCTTCTCGCGGGTGAACAGCTCCTTGTAGAGCTTCACCGCCTTCGTGTGACGGCTACAGAACTCCGCGTAGGCCCGTCTCATCAAATCAGCGCTCTGACCTGAGAACTGCCAACGGCAGGGGGAGAGAGAGAGAGACAGGGGGAGTGAGTGAGGGAGAGACAGAGAGAGGGGGGGAGAGAGGGAGAGGGGAGTGAGTGAGGGAGGGAGAGAGAGGGGGGGAGAGAGAGAGGGGGAGTGAGTGAGGGAGGGACAGAGAGAGGGGGGGAGAGAGAGGGGGAGTGAGTGAGGGAGGGACAGAGAGAGGGGGAGTGAGTGAGGGAGGGACAGAGAGAGGGGGAGTGAGTGAGGGAGGGACAGAGAGAGGGCGGGAGAGAGGGAGAGGGGAGTGAGTGAGGGAGGGAGAGAGAGGGGGAGAGAGAGAGAGGGGAGTGAGTGAGGGAGGGACAGAGAGAGGGGGGGAGAGAGGGAGAGGGGAGTGAGTGAGGGAGGGACAGAGAGAGGGGGAGAGAGAGAGGGGGAGTGAGTGAGGGAGGGACAGAGAGAGGGGGGGAGAGAGGGAGAGGGGAGTGAGTGAGGGAGGGACAGAGAGAGGGCGGGAGAGAGGGAGAGGGGAGTGAGTGAGGGAGGGAGAGAGAGGGGGAGAGAGAGAGGGGGAGTGAGTGAGGGAGGGACAGAGAGAGGGGGGGAGAGAGGGAGAGGGGAGTGAGTGAGGGAGGGACAGAGAGAGGGGGGGAGAGAGGGAGAGGGGAGTGAGTGAGGGAGGGACAGAGAGAGGGGGAGAGAGAGAGGGGAGTGAGTGAGGGAGGGACAGAGAGAGGGGGGGAGAGAGGGAGAGGGGAGTGAGTGAGGGAGGGAGAGAGAGGGGGGGAGAGAGAGAGGGGGAGTGAGTGAGGGAGGGACAGAGAGAGGGGGGGAGAGAGGGAGAGGGGAGTGAGTGAGGGAGGGACAGAGAGAGGGGGAGAGAGAGAGGGGGAGTGAGTGAGGGAGGGACAGAGAGAGGGGGGGAGAGAGGGAGAGGGGAGTGAGTGAGGGAGGGACAGAGAGAGGGGGGGAGAGAGGGAGAGGGGAGTGAGTGAGGGAGGGACAGAGAGAGGGGGGGGAGAGAGACGGGGGAGTGAGTGAGGGAGAGACAGAGAGGGGGGGGAGTGAGAGGGGGAGGGACAGAGAGAGGGGGGGAGTGAGTGAGGGACAGAGAGAGGGGGGGAGAGAGGGAAGGGGGAGTGAGTGAGGGACAGAGAGAGGGGAGAGAGAGAGACAGGGGGAGTGAGTGAGGGAGAGACAGAGAGGGGGGGGAGTGAGAGGGGGAGGGACAGAGAGAGGGGGGGAGTGAGTGAGGGACAGAGAGAGGGGGGGAGAGAGGGAAGGGGGAGTGAGTGAGTGAGGGACAGAGAGGGAGGGAGAGAGAGAGAGGGGAGTGAGTGAGGAACAGAGAGAGGGGGGAGAGAGGGAGAGGGGGAGTGAGTGAGGGAGGGACAGAGAGGGGGAGAGAGAGAGACAGGGGAGTGAGTGAGGAACAGAGAGAGGGGGGAGAGAGGGAGAGGGGGAGTGAGTGAGGGAGGGACAGAGGGGGGGAGAGAGAGAGAGGGGGGGTGAGTGAGGGAGGGACAGAGAGGGAGGGAGAGAGAGAGAGGGGAGTGAGTGAGGAACAGAGAGAGGGGGGAGAGAGGGAGAGGGGGAGTGAGTGAGGGAGGGACAGAGGGGGGGGAGAGAGAGAGAGGGGGGGTGAGTGAGGGAGGGACAGAGGGGGGGAGAGAGAGAGACAGGGGGAGTGAGTGAGGAACAGAGGGGGGGGGAGAGAGAGACAGGGGGAGTGAGTGAGTGAGGGACAGAGAGGGGGGGAGAGAGAGAGGGGAGTGAGTGAGGAACAGAGAGAGGGGGGAGAGAGGGAGAGGGGGAGTGAGTGAGGGAGGGACAGAGAGAGGGGGGGAGAGAGAGAGAGGGGGGGTGAGTGAGGGAGGGACAGGGGGGGAGAGAGAGAGGGGGAGTGAGTGAGGGAGGGACAGAGAGAGGGGGAGAGAGAGAGGGGGAGTGAGTGAGGGAAGGACAGAGAGAGGGGAGAGAGAGAGAGGGGGGAGTGAGTGAGTGAGGGACAGAGAGAGGGAGAGGGGGAGTGAGTGAGTGAGGGACAGAGAGAGGGACAGAGAGAGGGAGAGGGGGAGTGAGTGAGTGAGGGACAGAGAGAGGGACAGAGAGAGGGAGAGGGGGAGTGAGTGAGTGAGGGACAGAGAGAGAGGGGGGAGAGAGAGGGGGAGTGAGTGAGGGAGGGACAGAGAGAGAGAGGGAGTGAGTGAGGGAGGGAGAGAGAGGGGGAAGAGAGAGAGAGGGAGAGTGAGTGAGGGAGGGACAGAGAGGGGGGGAGAGAGAGGGGGAGTGAGTGAGGGAGGGACAGAGAGAGGGGGGAGAGAGAGAGAGGGGGGGAGAGAGAGAGGGGGGGAGTGAGTGAGGGAGGGACAGAGAGAGGGGGAGAGAGAGAGGGGGGAGTGAGTGAGGGAGGGACAGAGAGAGGGGGGAGAGAGAGAGAGGGGGAGTGAGTGAGGGAGGGACAGAGAGAGGGGGGACAGAGAGAGGGGGGGAGTGAGTGAGGGAGGGACAGAGAGAGGGGGAGAGAGAGAGAGGGGGAGTGAGTGAGGGAGGGACAGAGAGAGGGGGGAGAGAGAGGGGGAGAGAGAGAGAGGGGGAGTGAGTGAGGGAGGGACAGAGAGAGGGGGGAGAGAGAGAGAGGGGGAGTGAGTGAGGGAGGGACAGAGAGAGGGGGGACAGAGACAGAGAGGGGGAGTGAGTGAGGGAGGGACAGAGAGAGGGGGAGTGAGTGAGGGAGGGACAGAGAGAGGGGGAGTGAGTGAGGGAGGGACAGAGAGGGGGGAGAGAGAGAGGGGGAGTGAGTGAGGGAGGGACAGAGAGAGGGGGGAGAGGGAGAGGGGGAGTGAGTGAGGGGGGACAGAGAGAGAGGGGGAGTGAGTGAGGGAGGGACAGAGAGAGAGGGGGGTGTCAGAGAGAGGGGGGGAAAGAGAGAGGGGGGAGTGAGTGAGGGAGGGACAGTGAGAGGGGGGAGAGAGAGAGGGGGGGAGAGAGAGAGGGGGAGTGAGTGAGGGAGGGACAGAGAGAGGGGGGAGAGAGAGAGAGGGGGAGTGAGTGAGGGAGGGACAGAGAGAGGGGGGACAGAGACAGAGAGGGGGAGTGAGTGAGGGAGGGACAGAGAGAGGGGGGACAGAGACAGAGAGGGGGAGTGAGTGAGGGAGGGACAGAGAGAGGGGGAGTGAGTGAGGGGGGGACAGAGAGAGGGGGGGACAGAGACAGAGAGGGGGAGTGAGTGAGGGAGGGACAGAGAGAGGGGGGACAGAGGACAGAGAGGGGGAGTGAGTGAGAGGGGGACAGAGACAGAGAGGGGGAGTGAGTGAGGGAGGGACAGAGAGAGGGGGAGTGAGTGAGAGGGGGACAGAGACAGAGAGGGGGAGTGAGTGAGGGAGGGACAGAGAGAGGGGGAGTGAGTGAGGGAGGACAGAGAGAGGGGGAGTGAGTGAGGGAGGGACAGAGAGAGGGGGAGAGAGAGAGAGGGGGAGTGAGTGAGGGAGGGACAGAGAGAGGGGGGAGAGAGAGAGGGGGAGTGAGTGAGGGAGGGACAGAGAGAGGGGGAGTGAGTGAGGGAGGGACAGAGAGAGGGGGAGTGAGTGAGGGAGGGACAGAGAGAGGGGGAGTGAGTGAGGGAGGGACAGAGAGAGGGGGAGTGAGTGAGGGAGGGACAGAGAGGGGGGAGCGAGAGAGAGGGGGAGTGAGTGAGGGAGGGACAGAGAGAGGGGGGAGAGGGAGAGGGGGAGTGAGTGAGGGGGGGGACAGAGAGAGAGGCGGAGTGAGTGAGGGAGGGACAGAGAGAGAGGGGGTGTCAGAGAGAGGGGGGAAAGAGAGAGGGGGGAGTGAGTGAGGGAGGGACAGTGAGAGGGAGGAGAGGGGGGGGGGGGAGAGAGAGAGGGGGAGTGAGTGAGGGAGGGACAGAGAGAGGGGGGAGAGAGAGAGAGGGGGAGTGAGTGAGGGAGGGACAGAGAGAGGGGGGACAGAGAGGGGGAGTGAGTGAGGGAGGGACAGAGAGAGGGGGGACAGAGACAGAGAGGGGGAGTGAGTGAGGGAGGGACAGAGAGAGGGGGAGTGAGTGAGGGGGGGACAGAGAGAGAGGGGGAGTGAGTGAGGGAGGGACAGAGAGAGAGGGGGTGTCAGAGAGAGGGGGGGAAAGAGAGAGGGGGAGTGAGTGAGGGAGGGACAGTGAGGGGGGGGAGAGAGAGAGAGGGACAGAGAGAGGGTGTCGGGGGGGGAGAGAGAGGGGGAGTGAGTGAGGGACAGAGAGAGAGGGTGTCAGAGAAAGGGGGGAGAGGGAGAGAGAGAGGGGGAGAGTGAGTGAGGGACAGAGAGAAGGGGGAGGGGGTTGGAGAGAGAGAGGGGGGAGTGAGTGAGGGACAGAGAGAGAGAGGGGGAGAGTGAGTGAGGGACAGAGAGAGAGGGTGTCAGGGGGAGAGAGTGAGGGGGAGTGAGTGAGTGAGGGACAGAGAGAGAGGGTGTCGGGGGGTGAGAGAGAGAGAGAGAGGGAGTGAGTGAGGGACAGAGAGGGTGTCGGGGGGGAGAGAGAGAGAGAGGGAGTGAGTGAGGGACAGAGAGAGAGGGTGTCGGGGGGGAGAGAGAGAGAGGGAGTGAGTGAGGGACAGAGAGAGAGAGGGGGAGAGTGAGTGAGGGACAGAGAGAGAGGGTGTCAGGGGGAGAGAGAGAGAGGGAGTGAGTGAGGGACAGAGAGAGAGAGGGGGAGAGTGAGTGAGGGACAGAGAGAGAGGGTGTCAGGGGGAGAGAGTGAGGGGGAGTGAGTGAGGGACAGAGAGAGAGAGAGGGAGTGAGTGAGGGACAGAGAGAGAGAGAGGGAGTGAGTGAGGGACAGAGAGAGAGGGTGTCAGAGAGAGGGGGGAGAGATGGAGAGAGGGGGAGTGAGGGAGGGACAGAGAGAAAGGGTGTCAGAGAGAGGGGAGAGAGAGAGAGAGGGAGTGAGTGAGGGACAGAGAGAGAGGGTGTCAGGGGGGAGAGAGAGAGAGAGGGAGTGAGTGAGGGACAGAGAGAGAGGGTGTCGGGGGGGAGAGAGAGAGAGGGAGTGAGTGAGGACAGAGAGAGAGGGTGTCGGGGGGAGAGAGAGGAGAGGGAGTGAGTGAGGGACAGAGAGAGAGGGTGTCGGGGGGGAGAGAGAGAGGGAGTGAGTGAGGGACAGAGAGAAAGGGTGTCAGAGAGAGGGGGGAGAGAGAGAGAGGGGGAGTGAGGGAGGGACAGAGAGAGAGGGTGTCAGAGAGAGGGGGGAGAGAGAGAGAGGGGGAGTGAGGGACAGAGAGAGAGGGTGTCGGGGGGGAGAGAGAGAGGGGGAGTGAGTGAGGGAGGGACAGAGAGAGAGGGTGTCGGGGAGAGGAGAGAGAGAGAGGGAGTGAGTGAGGGACAGAGAGAAAGGGTGTCGGGGGGAGAGAGAGAGAGGGGGAGTGAGTGAGGGAGGGACAGAGAGAGGGGGGAGAGAGACAGAGAGGGGGAGTGAGGGACAGAGAGAGAGGGTGTCGGGGGTGGAGAGAGAGGGAGTGAGTGAGGGACAGAGAGAGAGGGTGTCGGGGGGGGAGAGAGAGAGAGGGGGAGTGAGGGACAGAGAGAGAGGGTGTCGGGGGGGGAGAGAGAGAGAAGGGGAGTGAGTGAGGGAGGGACAGAGAGAGAGGGTGTCGGGGGGGGAGAGAGAGAGAAGGGGAGTGAGTGAGGGACAGAGAGAGAGGGTGTCGGGGGAGAGAGAGAGAGAGGGAGTGAGTGAGGGACAGAGAAAGGGTGTCAGAGAGAGAGAAAAGGTGTGAGAGTGAGTGAGGGAGTGTGAGGGGGAGTGTGAGGGAGGGTCAGAGTGAGAGACAGAGAGAGAGGGAGGGGGGAAGGAGGTGGACAGGAAGGAGATGGGGCAGGATTAGAGTGAGAGAGAGGGAGAGGTGGGGAGGGAGAGAGGGGGAGGGGGAGACAGGGAGAGGGGTGGACAGAGAGAGGGAGAGGGTGGGGAGGGAGAGAGGGGGAGGGGGAGACGGGGAGAGGGGTGGACAGAGAGAGGGAGAGGGTGGGGAGGGAGAGAGGGGGAGGGGGAGACGGGGAGAGGGGTGGACAGAGAGAGGGAGAGGGTGGGGAGGGAGACAGGGGGAGGGGGAGACGGGGAGAGGGGTGGACAGAGAGAGGGAGAGGGTGGGGAGGGAGACAGGGGGAGGGGGAGACGGGGAGAGGGGTGGACAGAGAGAGGGAGAGGGTGGGGAGGGAGACAGGGGGGGGGAGACGGGGAGAGGGGTGGACAGAGAGAGGGAGAGGGTGGGGAGGGAAAGAGGGGGAGGGGGAGACGGGAAGAGGGGTGGACAGTGAGAGGGAGAGGGTGGGGAGGGAGAAAGGGGGAGGGGGAGACGGGAGAGGGGTGGACAGAGAGAGGGAGAGGGTGGGGAGGGAGACAGGGGGAGGGGGAGACGGGGAGAGGGGTGGACAGAGAGAGGGAGAGGGTGGGGAGGGAGAGAGGGGGAGGGGGAGGGGGAGACGGGGAGAGGGGTGGACAGAGAGAGGGAGAGGGTGGGGAGGGAGACAGGGGGAGGGGGAGACGGGTGGACAGAGAGAGGGAGAGGGTGGGGATGGAGAGAGGGGGAGAGGGGAGACGGGGAGAGGGGTGGACAGAGAGAGGGAGAGGGTGGGGAGGGAGACAGGGGGAGGGGGAGACGGGGTGGACAGAGAGAGGGAGAGGGTGGGGAGGGAGACAGGGGGAGGGGGAGACGGGGAGAGGGGTGGACAGAGAGAGGGAGAGGGTGGGGAGGGAGAGAGGGGGAGGGGGAGACGGGGAGAGGGGTGGACAGAGAGAGGGAGAGGGTGGGGAGGGAGACAGGGGGAGGGGGAGACGGGGAGAGGGGTGGACAGAGAGAGGGAGAGGGTGGGGAGGGAGCGAGGGGGAGGAGGAGACGGGGAGAGGGGTGGACAGAGAGAGGGAGAGGTTGGGGAGGGAGACAGGGGGAGGGGGAGACGGGGAGAGGGGTGGACAGAGAGAGGGAGAGGGTGGGGAGGGAGAGAGGGGGAGGGAGAGAGGGGGAGGGGGAGACGGGGAGAGGGGTGGACAGAGAGAGGGAGAGGGTGGGGAGGGAGACAGGGGGAGGGGGAGACGGGGAGAGGGGTGGACAGAGAGAGGGAGAGGGTGGGGAGGGAGATAGGGGGAGGGGGAGACGGGGAGAGGGGTGGACAGAGAGAGGGAGAGGGTGGGGAGGGAGAGAGGGGGAGGGGGAGACGGGGAGAGGGGTGGACAGAGAGAGGGAGAGGGAGAGAAGAGCAGAAAGGGTTTGGGGTGAAAGGGGAGGAAGGAGAGTGAGGGAGAGGGGGAATGAGGGTGAGGGTGATGGTGAGGGTGGGGGTGGGGGTGAGGGTGAGGGTGAGGGGGTGGGGGTGAGGGCGAGGGTGAGGGTGTGGGTGAGGGTGAGGTGATGGTGAGGGTGGGGGTAAGGGTGGGGGTGAGGGTGAGGTGATGGTGAGGGTGAGGGAGGGGATGAGGGTGAGGGTGTGGGTGAGGGTGAGGGTGGGGGTGAGGGTGGGGTGAGGGCGAGGGTGTGGGTGAGGGTGAGGGTGAGGGTGGGGGTGAGGGTGAGGGTGGGGGTGAGGGTGGGGTGAGGGTGAGGGTGTGGGTGAGGGTGAGGGTGAGGGTGTGGGTGAGGGTGAGGGTGGGGGTGAGGGTGGGGTGAGGGTGAGGGTGGGGGTGAGGGTTGGGGTGAGGGTGAGGGTTGAGAGTGAGCGTGAGCGTGAGGGTGGAGATGAGCGTGGGGGTGAGGGTGAGAGGTGAAGGTGAGGGGTGAGGGTGTGGGTGAGGGTGAGGGTGAGGGTGGGGGTGAGGGTGAGGGTGATTGTGTGGGTGAGGGTGAGAGTGATGGTGAGGGTGAGGGTGAGGGGTGAGGGTGAGGGTTGAGAGTGAGCGTGAGCGTGAGGGTGGAGATGAGGGTGGGGGTGAGGGTGAGAGGTGAAGGTGAGGGGTGGGGGTGAGGGTGAGGGGTGAGGGTGAGTGTGTGGGTGTGGGTGAGGGTGAGGGGTAAGGGTGGGGTTGAGGGTGAGGGTGAGGGTGAGGGTGTGGATGAGGGTGAGGGTGAGGGTGGGGGTGAGGGTGTGGGTGAGGGTGAGGGGTAAGGGTGGGGGTGAGGGTGTGGGTCCACGTGAGGGTGTGAATGAGGGTGAGGGTGGGGAGAGGGTGGGGCTGAGGTTGAGGGTGGGGGTGTGAGGGCGAGGGGTGAGGGTGAGGGGTGAGGGGTGAGGGTGAGGGGTGAATGTGAGGGTGAGGGGTGAGGGTGAGGGTGAGGGGTGTGTGGTGAGGGTGAGGGTGAGGTTGGGGGTGAGGGTGGGGATGGGGGTGAGTGTGAGGATGAGTGTGAGGGTGAGGGGTGAGGGAGAGGGGTGAATGTGAGGGTGAGAGTGAGGAGAGTGTGGTGAGGGTGAGGGTGAGTGTGAGGGGTGAGTGTGAGGGGTGAGTGTGAGGGTGAGGCTGAGTGTGAGGGAGAGTGTGAGGGTGAGGGTGAGTGTGAGGGTGAGTGTGGGTGTGAGGGTGAGTGTGAGTGTGAGGGTGGGGGTGAGTGTGAGTGTGAGGGTAAGGGTGAGTGTGAGTGTGAGTGTGAGGGTGAGGGTGAGTGTGGGGGTGAGGGTGAGTGTGAGGGTGAGTGTGGGGGTGAGTGTGAAGGTGACTGTCAGTGTGAGTGTGAGGGTGAGGGTGAGTGTGAGGGTGGGTGTGAGGGTGGGTGTGAGGGTAAGTGTGAGGGTGAGTGTGAGGGTGAGTGTGAGTGTAAGGGAGAGTGTGAGGGTGGGGGTGAGGGTGAGTGTGAGTGTGAGTGTGGGGGTGAGGGTGAAGGTGAGTGTGAGTGTGAGGGTGAGGTTGAGTGTGAGGGTGAGTGTGAGGCTGAGTGTGGGGGTGTGTGTGTGAGTGTGAGGGTAAGTGTGAGGGTGAGTGTGAGTGTGAGTGTGGGGGTGAGTGTGAGGGTGAGTGTGAGGGTGAGTTTGAGGGTGGGTGTGAGGGTGGGTGTGAGGGTGAGGGTGAGTGTGAGGGTGAGTGTGAATGTAAGGGTGAGTGTGAGGGTGGGGATGAGGGTGAGTGTGAGTGTGGGGGTGAGGGTGAGTGTGAGTATGAGGGTGAGTGTGAGGGTGAGGGTGAGGGTGAAGGTGAGTGTGAATGTGAGTGTGGGGGTGAGGGTGAGTGTGAGTGTGGGGGTGAGTGTGAGTGTGAGGGTGAGTGTGAGGGTGAGTGTGAGTGAGGGGGTGGGGGTGAGTGTGAGGGTGGGGGTGAGTGTGAGTGTGAGGGTGAGTGTGAGGGTGAGTGTGGGGGTGAGTGTGAGTGTGAGGGTGAGTGTGAGTGTGAGGGTGGGGGGGAGTGTGAGAGTGGGGGTGAGTGTGAGTGCAAGGGTGAGTGTGAGGGTGGGGATGAGGGTGAGTTTGAGGGTGGGTGTGAGGGTGGGTGTGAGGGTGAGGGTGAGTGTAAGGGTGAGTGTGGGGGTGAGTGTGAGGGTGAGTGTCAGTGTGAGTGTCAGTGTGAGGGTGGGTGTGAGTGTGAGTGTGAGGGTGAGTGTGAGGGTGAGTGTGAGTGTAAGGGAGAGTGTGAGGGTGGGGGTGAGGGTGAAGGTGAGTGTGAGTGTGAGGGTGAGGGTGAGGATGAGTGTGAGTGTGAGGGTGAGTGTGAGTGTGAGTGTGAGGGTGAGTGTGTGAGGGGGTGGGGGTGAGTGTGAGGGTGGGGGTGAGTGTGAGTGTGAGGGTGAGTGTGAGTGTGAGGGTGAGTGTGGGGGTGAGTGTGAGTGTGAGGGTGAGTGTGAGTGTGAGGGTGGGCGGGAGTGTGAGGGTGGGGGTGAGTGTGAGTGCAAGGGTGAGTGTGAGGGTGGGGATGAGGGTGAGTTTGAGGGTGGGTGTGAGGGTGGGTGTGAGGGTGATGGTGAGTGTGAGAGTGAGTGTGGGGGTGAGTGTGAGGGTGAGTGTCAGTGTGCGTGTGAGTGTGAGTGTGAGGGTGAGTGTGAGGGTGGGTGTGAGGGTGAGTGTGAGGGTGAGTGTGAGGGTGAGGGTGAGTGTGAGTGTAAGGGAGAGTGTGAGGGTGGGGGTGAGGGTGAAGGTGAGTGTGAGTGTGAGTGTGAGGGTGAGGGTGAGGATGGGTGTGAGGGTGAGTGTGGGGTGAGTGTGGGGGGGTGTGAGTGTGAGTGTGAGGGTGAGTGTGAGTGTGAGGGTGAGTGTGAGGGTGAGTGTGAGTGTGAGTGTAAGGGAGAGTGTGAGGGTGGGGTTGAGGGTGAAGGTGAGTGTGAGTGTGAGTGTGAGGGTGAGTGTGGGGGTGAGTGTGGGGGTGTGTGAGTGTGAGTGTGAGGGTGAGGGTGAGTGTGAGGGTGAGTGTGAGGGTGAGTGTGGGGGTGAGTGTGAGGGTGAGTGTGAGTTTGTGGGTGGGTGTGAGGGTGGGTGTGAGGGTGAGGGTGAGTGTGAGGGTGAGTGTGAGTGTAAGGGTGAGTGTGAGGGTGGGGATGAGGGTGAGTGTGAGTGTGGGGGTGAGGGTGAGTGTGAGTATGAGGGTGAGTGTGAGTGTGAGGGTGAGTGTGGGGGTGAGTGTGAGTGTGAGTGTGAGGGTGGGGGGGAGTGTGAGGGTGGGGGTGAGTGTGAGTGCAAGGGTGAGTGTGAGGGTGGGGATGAGGGTGAGTTTGAGGGTGGGGTTGAGTGTGAGTGTGAGGGTGAGTGTGAGTGTGAGGGTGAGTGTGGGGGTGAGTGTGAGTGTGAGTGTGAGTGTGAGGGTGGGGGGGAGTGTGAGGGTGGGGGTGAGTGTGAGTGCAAGGGTGAGTGTGAGGGTGGGGATGAGGGTGAGTTTGAGGGTGGGTGTGAGGGTGGGTGTGAGCGTGAGGGTGAGTGTGAGGGTGAGTGTGGGGGTGAGTGTGAGGGTGAGTGTCAGTGTGAGTGTCAGTGTGAGGGTGGGTGTGAGGGTGAGTGAGGGTGGGTGTGAGGGTGAGTGTGAGGGTGAGGGTGAGTGTGAGGGTGAGTGTGAGTGTAAGGGAGAGTGTGAGGGTGGGGGTGAGGGTGAAGGTGAGCGTGAGTGTGAGGGTGAGGGTGAGGATGAGTGTGAGGGTGAGAGTGAGGGTGAGGGTGAGTGTGAGTGTGAGGGTGAGTGTGAGTGAGGGGGTGGGGGTGAGTGTGAGGGTGGGGGTGAATGTGAGTGTGAGGGTGAGTGTGAGTGTGAGGGTGAGTGTGGGGGTGAGTGTGAGTGTGAGGGTGTGTGTGAGTGTGAGGGTGGGGGTGAGTGTGAGGGTGGGGATAAGGGTGAGTTTGAGGGTGGGTGTGAGGGTGGGTGTGAGGGTGATGGTGAGTGTGAGAGTGAGTGTGGGGGTGAGTGTGAGGGTGAGTGTCAGTGTGAGTGTGAGTGTGAGGGTTAGTGTGAGGGTGAGTGTGAGGGTGGGTGTGAGGGTGAGTGTGAGGGTGAGTGTGAGGGTGAGTGTGAGGGTGAGTGTGAGTGTAAGGGAGAGTGTGAGGGTGAGTGTGAGTGTGAGGGTGAGTGTGAGGGTGAGTGTGAGGGTGAGTGTGAGGGTGAGGGTGAGTGTGAGTGTAAGGGAGAGTGTGAGGTTGGGGGTGAGGGTGAAGGTGAGTGTGAGTGTGAGGGTGAGGGTGAGGATGAGTGTGAGGGTGAGTATGAGGGTGAGTGTGGGGTGAGTGTAGGGGGGTGTGAGTGTGAGGGTGAGTGTGAGGGTGAGTGTGAGGGTGAGTGTGAGGGAGAATGTGAGGGTGGGGTTGAGGGTGAAGGTGAGTGTGAGTGTGAGTGTGAGGGTGAGTGTGGGGGTGAGTGTGGGGGTGTGTGAGTGTGAGTGTGAGGGTGAGGGTGAGTGTGAGGGTGAGTGTGAGGGTGAGTGTGGGGGTGAGTGTGAGGGTGAGTGTGAGTTTGAGGGTGGGTGTGAGGGTGGGTGTGAGGGTGAGGGTGAGTGTGAGGGTGAGTGTGAGTGTAAGGGTGAGTGTGAGGGTGGGGATGAGGGTGAGTGTGAGTGTGGGGGTGAGGGTGAGTGTGAGTATGAGGGTGAGTGTGAGGGTGAGTGTGAGGGTGAAGGTGAGTGTGAATGTAAGTGTGGGGGTGAGGGTGAGTGTGAGTGTGGGGGTGAGTGTGAGGGTGAGTGTGAGGGTGTGTGTGAGTGTGAGGGTGGGGGTGAGTGTGAGGGTGGGGATAAGGGTGAGTTTGAGGGTGGGTGTGAGGGTGGGTGTGAGGGTGATGGTGAGTGTGAGAGTGAGTGTGGGGGTGAGTGTGAGGGTGAGTGTCAGTGTGAGTGTGAGGGTTAGTGTGAGGGTGAGTGTGAGGGTGGGTGTGAGGGTGAGTGTGAGGGTGAGTGTGAGGGTGAGTGTGAGTGTAAGGGAGAGTGTGAGGGTGAGTGTGAGTGTGAGGGTGAGTGTGAGGGTGAGTGTGAGGGTGGGGGTGAGTGTGAGGGTGAGTGTGAGGGTGGGGGGAGTGAGGGTGGGGGTGAGTGTGAGGGTGAGTGTGAGTGTGAGGGTGAGTGTGAGTGAGGGGGTGGGGGTGAGTATGACGGTGGGGGTGAGTGTGAGGGTGAGTGTGAATGTGAGTGAGTGTGAGGGTGAGTGAGTGAGTGTGACTGTGAGTGAGTGTGAGGGCGCGTGTGAGTGAGGGTGAGTGTGTGTGAGTGTGAGTGAGTGTGAGTGAGTGTGAGGGTGAGTGTGAGTGAGTGAGTGTTAGTGTGAGGGTGAGTGTGAGGGTGAGTGTGTGTGAGTGTGAGTGTGAGTGTGTGTGAGTGTGAGGGCGCGTGTGAGTGAGGGTGAGTGTGTGTGAGTGTGAGTGTGGGTGTGAGTGTGAGGGTGAGTGTGGGTGTGAGGGTGAGTGTGAGTGTGGGTGTGAGTGAGTGTGAGTGAGTGTGAGGGTGAGTGTGAGTGAGTGAGTGTTAGTGTGAGGGTGAGTGTGAGGGTGAGTGAGTGTGAGTGAGGGTGAGTGTGGGTGTGAGTGTGAGTGAGTGTGAGTGAGTGAGTGTGAGTGTGAGTGAGTGTGAGGGTGAGTGAGTGTGAGGGTGAGTGTGAGTGAGTGAGTGAGTGTGAGGGTGAGTGTGAGTGAGTGTGAGGGTGAGTGTGAGTGTGAGTGAGTGAGTGTGAGTGTGAGTGAGTGAGTGTGAGTGAGTGTGAGGGTGAGTGTGAGTGAGTGTGAGTGAGTGAGTGTGAGGGTGAGTGTGAGTGAGTGTGAGTGAGTGTGAGTGGGGGGGTACCTGGCTGACGAGAATGTCCCCCAGTTTGTTGATGACGAAGTTGTTGTTGCTCCCGGACAGCAGCGATTCCCGGCGGCGTTCCAGCAATCGGGAGAGGAGCTGGACATGGAACTCGATCAGGTCGTCCAGGGCCGGGAACATGGCGTCCACCGTACAGTGGTCCATCTGCAACTCCTCCAACATCCCCTTCCGGAATATCTCCGACATGATCTTCAACGTCTTCATGTGGTGGACCTCCGTCTGGATCAACTCTGGCACACCAGAGGTCAAGGGACAGAGAGAGGGGGAGGGAGACTGGGTCAGAATGGCTGGGTCAGAGGGCGAGAGTCAAGCCGCCAAGTCTCCAGGTCCCAGTGGCTGGGTCAGAGGGCGAGGGTCAAGCCGCCAAGTCTCCAGGTCCCAGTGACTGGGTCAGAGGGCAAGAGTCAAGCCGCCAAGTCTCCAGGTCCCAGTGGCTGGGTCAGAGGGCGAGGGTCAAACCGCCAAGTCTCCAGGTCCCAGTGACTGGGTCAGAGGGCGAGGGTCAAGCCGCCAAGTCTCCAGGTCCCAGTGGCAGGGTCAGAGGGCGAGGGTCAAGCCGCCAAGTCTCCAGGTCCCAGTGACTGGGTCAGAGGGCGAGGGTCAAGCCGCCAAGTCTCCAGGTCCCAGTGGCAGGGTCAGAGGGCAAGGGTCAAGCCGCCAAGTCTCCAGGTCTGATTGGCAGGGTCAGAGGGCGAGGGTCAAGCCGCCAAGTCTCCAGGTCCCAGTGGCAGGGTCAGAGGGCGAGGGTCAAGCCGCCAAGTCTCCAGGTCCGAGTGGCAGGGTCAGAGGGCGAGTGTCAAGCCGCCAAGTCTCCAGGTCCGAGTGGCAGGGTCAGAGGGCGAGGGTCAAGCCGCCAAGTCTCCAAGGGGCAAGTGGCAGGGTCAGAGGGCAAGGGTCATGCCACCAAGTCTCCAGGTCAGAGTGGCGGGGTCAGAGGGCAAGGGTCAAACTGCCAAGTCTCCAGGTCCAAGTGGCAGGGTCAGAGGGCAAGGGTCAAGCCGCCAAGTCTCCAGGTCAGAGTGGCGGGGTCAGAGGGCAAGAGTCAAGCCGCCAAGTCTCCAGGTCAGAGTAGCAGGGTCAGAGGGCAAGAGTCAAGCCGCCAAGTCTCTGGGTCAGAGGAAAAGGGTCAGAGGGCAAGAATCAAGACTCCAAGTCTCTGGGTCAGAGTGGCAGGGTCAGAGGGCAAGGGTCAAGCTGCCAAGTTTCCAGGTCAGAGTGGCAGGGTCAAGGCTGCGTGGTTCAGAGAGGTGGGTTGCAAGTGCTAGGGTCAGGGCGGCAGGGTCAGAGGTGGTCGCCGAGGTCAGGACGACAGGGTCAGGGGTCAGCGTCAGGGAGACAGGGTCAGGGCGTTGGGACAGTTGGGAGGGGGGGGTGGGAGGGTGTGAGAGAGGTCTGATTCGGGCCCAGGCTGGGGGAAGGGCTGGAGGGCGGTGAGGGAGGGGGGGGGGGGGGGGGGAGTGGGGGAGGGAGGCAGGGAGGGGGGTGCTGCCCCCCACAGTCGAGAAGCTCCCCCCCTCCCCCTCCCCCTGACTCACCGTAGATGACGTCCTGTCTCTTCATCACATCTTTCTTGAGCTGCTGTAAGAAGCCAGTCTCAACTGCAAGGCTCCAGGAATCAGCCTCAAAACATTTCTCATCTGCTTCCAGGTCACCCATCAGCTGCTGGAAGACCCCCTCTGCCCCTGGGACAGGGAGAACAGCAAAACAGGCAGGGTCAGAGGGCAGGAGGAAGGTCAGAGGGCAGGAGGAAGGTCAGAGGGCAGGTGGAGAGAGGGCCGGGGTTAGGAGGGAGAGTGGGCAGGGGTCAGGAGGGAGAGAGGGCAGGGGTCAGGAGGGAGAGAGGGCAGGGGGCAGGAGGGAGAGAGGGCAGGGGGCAGGAGGGAGAGAGGGCGGAGGTCAGGAGGGAGAGAGGGCAGGGGGCAGGAGGGAGAGAGGGCAGGAGTCAGGAGGGAGAGAGGGCAGGGGTCAGGAGGGAGAGAGGGCAGGGGTCAGGAGGGAGAGGGCCGGGGTCAGGAGGGAGAGAGGACAGGGGTCAGGAGGGAGAGTGGACAGGGGTCAGGAGGGAGAGTCAGAGGGCAGGTGGGAGAGAGTGGGCCGGGGTCAGGAGGGAGAGAGGGCAGGGGGCAGAGGGAGAGAGGGGTCAAGGGTCAGGAGGGAGAGTGGACAGGGGTCATGAGGGAGAGTCAGAGGGCAGGTGGGAGAGAGTGGGCCGGGGTCAGGAGGGAGAGAGGGCAGGGGGCAGAGGGAGAGAGGGGTCAGGGGTCAGGAGGGAGAGTGGACAGGGGTCATGAGGGAGAGTCAGAGGGCAGGTGGGAGAGAGTGGGCCGGGGTCAGGAGGGAGAGAGGGCAGGGGGCAGAGGGAGAGAGGGGTCCGGGGTCAGGAGGGAGAGAGGGGTCAGGGGTCAGAAGAGCGGGGTGGGGTCAGGAGGAGAGAGGATAGCTTGCCCCCTCCTGTTACATCTTGGTTAAACAGGACAGGAATTTCACACCCAGAAATATCCCAGCCACAGCCAACGCTGTCCACCAATCACCCACTCCCTCAGCACTGACCCTCTGACAGCGCCCACTCCCTCAGCACTGACCCTCCGACAGTGCCCACTCCCTCAGCACTGACGCTCCGACAGTGCCCACTTCCTCAGCACTGACGCTCCGACAGTGCCCACTTCCTCAGCACTGACCCTCCGACAGTGCCCACTCCCTCAGCACTGACCCTCCGACAGTGCCCACTCCCTCAGCACTGACCCACCGACAGCGCCCACTCCCTCAGCACTGACCCTCCGACAGTGCCCACTCCCTCAGCACTGACCCACCGACAGTGCCCACTCCCTCAGCACTGACCCTCCGACAGCACCCGCTCCCTCAGCACTGACCCTCCGACAGCACCCACTCCCTCAGCACTGACCCTCCGACAGTGCCCACTCCCTCAGCGCTGACCCTCCGACAGTGCACACTCCCTCAGCACTGACCCTCCGACAGTGCCCACTCCCTCAGCACTGACCCTCCGACAGTGCCCACTCCCTCAGCACTGTTGTTCCGACAGTGCCCACTCCCTCAGCACTGACCCTCCGACAGTGCCCACTCCCTCAGCACTGACCCTCCGACAGTGCCCACTCCCTCAGCACTGACCCTCCGACAGTGCCCACTCCCTCAGCACTGACGCTCCGACAGTGCCCACTCCCTCAGCACTGACCCTCCGACAGTGCCCACTCCCTCAGCACTGACCCTCCGACAGTGCCCACTCCCTCAGCACTGACCCTCCGACAGTGCCCACTCCCTCAGCACTGACGCTCCGACAGCGCCCACTCCCTCAGCACTGACCCTCCGACAGTGCCCACTCCCTCAGCACTGACGCTCCGACAGTGCCCACTCCCTCAGCACTGACCCTCCGACAGTGCCCACTCCCTCAGCACTTACCCTCCGACAGTGCCCACTCCCTCAGCACTGACCCTCCGACAGTGCCCACTCCCTCAGCACTGACCCACCGACAGTGCCCACTCCCTCAGCACTGACCCTCCGACAGTGCCCACTCCCTCAGCACTGACGCTCCGACAGTGCCCACTTCCTCAGCACTGACGCTCCGACAGTGCCCACTTCCTCAGCACTGACCCTCCGACAGTGCCCACTCCCTCAACACTGACCCTCCGACAGTGCCCACTCCCTCAGCAGTGACGCTCCGACAGTGCCCACTTCCTCAGCACTGACCCACCGACAGCGCCCACTCCCTCAGCACTGACCCTCCGACAGTGCCCACTCCCTCAGCACTGACTCTCCCACAGCACCCACTCCCTCAGCACTGATCCTCCGACAGCGCCCACTCCCTCAGCACTGACTCTCCCACAGCACCCACTCCCTCAGCACTGACCCTCCGACAGCACCCACTCCCTCAGCACTGACCCTCCCACAGCGCCCACTCCCTCAGCACTGACCCTCCGACAGCACCCACTCCCTCAGCACTGACCCTCCCACAGCGCCCACTCCCTCAGCACTGACCCCCTGACCCCGCCCACTCCCTCAGCACTGACCCCCTGACCCCGCCCACTCCCTCAGCACTGACCCCCTGACCCCGCCCGCTCCCTCAGCACTGACCCCCTGACCCCACCCACTCCCTCAGCACTGACCCCCTGACCCCGCCCGCTCCCTCAGCACTGACCCCCTGACCCCGCCCGCTCCCTCAGCACTGACCCCCTGACCCCGCCCACTCCCTCAGCACTGACCCTCTGACCCCGCCCGCTCCCTCAGCACTGACCCTCTGACCCCGCTCGCTCCCTCAGCACTGACCCCCTGAACACTTTACCTTCATCAATGAGAGACTCAATGGAGAGAGTCCGGTTTTTCATGTTCAGAGAATCCGTGGATTGGGATAGGATTCTCCGAATTCCGAGTGGTGTGTCATCATTGAGATTCCTGAAAATGGGAACGGGGAACGTGAATAATGATTGGATTCCGGGTTGAGAGGCAGTGCAGCGAGGGGGAAATGAATACTTCACGCAACAGACTGACTTACTAACTGTACCCCTTATGCTCACATCCAAATCATTTATGTAAATGACAAAAAGTAGAGGGCCCAGCACCGATCCTTGTGGCACTCCACTGGTCACAGGCCTCCAGTCTGAAAAACAACCCTCCACCACCACCCTCTGTCTTCTACCTTTGAGCCAGTTCTGTATCCAAATGGCTACTTCTCCCTGTATTCCGTGAGAGCTAACCTTGCTAATCAGTCTCCCATGGGAACCTTGTCGAACGCCTTACTGAAGTCCATATAGATCACATCTACCGCTCTGCCCTCATCAATCCTCTTTGTTACTTCTTCAAAAAACTCAATCAAGTTGGTGAGACATGATTTCCCACGCACAAAGCCATGTTAACTATCCCGAATCAGTCCTTGCCTTTCCAAATACATGTACATCCTGTCCCTCAGGATTCCCTCCAACAACTTGCCCACCACCAAGGTCAGGCTCACCGGTCTATAGTTCCCTGGCTTGTCTTTACCGCCCTTCTTAAACAGTGGCACTACATTTGCCAACCTCCAGTCTTCCAGCACCTCACCTGTGACTATCGATGATACAAATATCTCAGCAAGAGGCCCAGTAATCACTTCTCTGGCTTCCCACAGAGTTCTCGGGTACACCTGATCAGGTCCTGGGGATTTATCCACCTTTAACCGTTTCAAGACATCCAGCACTTCCTCCTCTGTGTTATACACACTTTTAAAGATGTCACCATCTATTTCTCTACAGTCTATATCTTCCATATCCTTTTCCACAGTGAATACTGATGCAAAATATTCATTTAGTATCTCCCCCATTTTCTGTGGCTCCACATAAAGGCTGCCTTGCTGATCTTTGAGGGGCCCGATTCTCTCCCTAGTTACCCTTTTGCCCTTAATGTATTTGTAAAAACCCTTTGGATTCTCCTTAACTCTATTTGCCAAAGCTATCTCATGTCCCTTTTTTGCCCTCCTGATTTCTCTCTTAAGTATACTCCTACTTCCTTTATACTCTTCTAAGGATTCACTCGATCTATCCTGTCTATACCTGACATATGCTTCCTTCTTTTTCTTAACCAAACCCTCAATTTCTCTAATTATCCAGCATTCCCTATACCTACCAGCGTTCCCTTTCACCCTGACAGGAACATACTGTCTCTGGACTCTCATTACTAAAAGCCTCCCATTTCCCAAACATCACTTTACCTGCGAGTACTCTCCCCCCAATCAACTTTTTTGAAAGTTCCCTTGTAATACCGTCAAAATTGGCTTTCCTCCAACGTAGAACTTTTACGTTTCCATCGCTGTTTTAAAAACTAGTAGAATCGTGATGTCTGTCGGCTGGAGTGAAGCCTGAGGCCTACTTGACCTGTGACCCGTGCTGAGGCACAGGCTCCGAGCTGTCTCTAGGCCTCAGGCCATTCGGACATCCCGCCCTCAGGGCCACGTTTCCCCACATCACCCCCACCCCCCCGCCCCCCCCCGCCGACCCTGATGGTCTTACCCGATGTTGTTCGTCGAGACGCTTTTGGAGAGAGACTGGAATGGAGTCCGTCCCCGGCGCGAGCTGAGCTGGGAGAAGAGAGGAGACTGGCGCAGGCTGTCCGATGGATAGATGGCGGAACTCGGCCGCTCACGACCCAGAGGGGCTGTTGGCAGAGAGGGAGAGAGTCAGAGAGAGGGAGGGAGGGAGACACAGAGAGGGGCATGCAGGAAGAAAAGAAAAGGGTATTTGGGGGGGCAAGAGGAAGGAAGGAGCATGATGGAGATTCTGAGAGGTGCAGTAGGGACAGAAAGAGAGGGACAGGGCCCTGAGGGGTGTACAGTGGGGACAGGGACAGGGCCCTGAGGGGTGTACATTGGGGACAGGGACAGGGCCCTGAGGGGTGTACATTGGGGACAGGGACAGGGCCCTGAGGGGTGTACATTGGGGACAGGGACAGGCCCTGAAAGGGTGTACATTGGGGAGAGGGACAGGGCCCTGAGGGGTGTACATTGGGGAGAGGGACAGGGCCCTGAGGGGTGTACATTGGGGACAGGGACAGGGCCCTGAGGGGTGTACATTGGGGACAGGGACAGGCCCTGAAAGGGTGTACATTGGGGAGAGGGACAGGGCCCTGAGGGGTGTACATTGGGGAGAGGGACAGGGCCCTGAGGGGTGTACGTTGGGACAGGGACAGGGCCCTGAGGGGTGTACATTGGGGACAGGGACAGGCCCTGGGGGGTGTACATTGGGGAGAGAGATAGGGCCCTGAGGGATGTACATTGGGGACAGGGAGAGGGACAGGGCCCTGAGGGGTGTACATTGGGGACAGGGACAGGGCCCTGAGGGGTGTACATTGGGGACAGGGACAGGCCCTGAGGGGTGTACATTGGGGACAGAGACAGGGCCCTGAGGGATGTACATTGGGGACAGGGACGGGGCCCTGAGGGGTGTACACTGGGGACAGGACAGGCCCTGAGGGGTGTACATTGGGGAGAGGGACAGGCCCTGAGGGGTGTACAATGGGGACAGGGACAGGGCCCTGAGGGGTGTACACTGGGGACAGGGACAGGCCCTGAGGGGTGTACATTGGGGACAGGGACAGGACCCTGAGGGGTGTACATTGGGGACAGGGACAGTCCCTGAGGGGTGTACATTGGGGACAGGGACAGGGCCCTGAGGGGTGTACATTAGGGACAGGGACAGGGCCCTGAGGGGTGTACATTGGGGACAGGGAGAGGGAGAGGGCCCTGAGGGGTGTACATTGGGGACAGGGACAGGGCCCTGAGGGGTGTACATCGGGGACAGCGACAGGGCCCTGATGGGTGTACATTGGGGAGAGAGACAGGCACTGAGGGGTGTATACTGGGGACAGGGACAGGGCCCTGAGGGTTGTACATTGGATACAGGGATAGGGCCCTGAGGGGTGTACATTGGATACAGGGACAGGGCCCTGAGGGGTGTACATTGGGGAGAGGGACAGGGCCCTGAGGGGTGTACATTGCGGAGAGGTGCAGGGCCCTGAGGGGTGTACATTGGAGACAGGGACACGCCCCTGAGGGGTGTACATTGGGGACAGGGACAGGGCCCTGAGGGGTGTACATTGGGGAGCGGGACAGGGCCCTGAGGGGTGTACATTTGGGAGAGGGACAGGGCCTTGAGGGGTGTACATTGGGGAGAGGGACAGGGCCCTGAGGGGTGTACACTGGGGACAGGGACAGGGCCCTGAGGGGTGTACATTGGGGAGAGGGACAGGGCCCTGAGGGGTGTACATTGGGGAGAGGGACAGGGCCCTGAGGGGTGTACACTGGGGACAGGGACAGGGCCCTGAGGGGTGTACATTGGGGAGAGGGACAGGGCCCTGAGGGGTGTACACTGGGGACAGGGACAAGGCCCTGAGGGATGTACATTGGGGAGAGGGACAGGGCCCTGAGGGGTGTACATTGGGGACAGGGACAGGGCCCTGAGGGGTGTACACTGGGGACAGGGACAGGGCCCTGAGGGGTGTACATTGGGGAGAGGGACAGGGCCCTGAGGGGTGTACACTGGGGACAGGGACAAGGCCCTGAGGGATGTACATTGGGGACAGGGACAGGGCCCTGAGGGGTGTACATTGGGGAGCGGGACAGGGCCCTGAGGGGTGTACATTTGGGAGAGGGACAGGGCCTTGAGGGGTGTACATTGGGGAGAGGGACAGGGCCCTGAGGGGTGTACATTGGGGACAGGGACAGGGCCCTGAGGGGTGTACACTGGGGACAGGGACAGGGCCCTGAGGGGTGTACATTGGGGAGAGGGACAGGGCCCTGAGGGGTGTACATTGGGGACAGGGACAGGCCCTGATGGGTGTACATTGGGGACAGGGACAGAGCCCTGAGGGGTGTACACTGGGGACAGGGACAGGGCCCTGAGGGGTGTACATTGGGGAGAGGGACAGGGCCCTGAGGGGCGTACATTGGGGACAGGGACAGGGCCCTGAGGGGTGTACATTGGGGACAGGGACAGGGCCCTGAGGGGTGTACACTGGGGACAGGGACAGAGCCCTGAGGGGTGTACACTGGGGACAGGGACAGGGCCCTGAGGGGTGTACATTGGGGACAGGGACAGGGCCCTGAGGGGTGTACATTTGGGAGAGGGACAGGGCCCTGAGGGGTGTACATTGGGGACAGGGACAGGGCCCTGAGGGGTGTACATTGGGGACAGGGACAGGCCCTGATGGGTGTACATTGGGGACAGGCCCTGAGGGGTGTACATTGGGGAGAGGGACAGGGCCCTGAGGGGTGTACATTGGGGACAGGGACAGGCCCTGATGGGTGTACATTGGGGACAGGGACAGGGCCCTGATGGGTGTACATTGGGGACAGGCCCTGAGGGGTGTACATTGGGGAGAGGGACAGGGCCCTGAGGGGTGTACATTGGGGACAGGGACAGGGCCCTGAGGGGTGTACACTGGGGACAGGGACAGGGCCCTGAGGGGTGTACATTGCGATTTGGGAATGCACACACACGGTCACTGCCCGCTCAGAGGCTCCATTTTGCAGAGAGCAGACAGTGTGACTGGCTGAGCACCACAAACAGGAAACGCACACTGTCCAGAGCTGGGGTTACCGGGAACTCAGGGAACTTCCGGGAAATTTCAAAACCACCTTCTGTCCCAAAACAACACCCTCTCGCTATCTCTGTCACCCCCTCCAGCCCCCTACACCCCCTCCCTATCTCTGTCACCCCCTCCAGCCCCTACACCCACTCCCTATCTCTGTCACCCCCTCCAGCCCCTACACCCCCTCTCTATCTCTGTCACCCCCTCCAGCCCCCTACACCCCCTCCCTATCTCTGTCACCCCCTCCAGCCCCTACACCCCCTCCCTATCTCTGTCACCCCCTCCAGCCCCGACACCCCCTCCCTATCTCTGTCACCCCCTCCAGCCCCCTACACCCCCTCCCTATCTCTGTCACCCCTCCAGCCCCTACACCCCCTCCCTATCTCTGTCTCCCCCTCCAGCCCCTACACCCCCTCCCTATCTCTGTCACCCCCTCCAGCCCCCGACACCCCCTCCCTATCTCTGTCTCCCCCTCCAGCCCCTACACCCCCTCCCTATCTCTGTCACCCCCTCCAGCCCCTACACCCCCTCCCTATCTCTGTCACCCCCTCCAGCCCCTACACCCCCTCCCTATCTCTGTCACCCCCTCCAGCCCCCTACACCCCCTCCCTATCTCTGTCACCCCCTCCGGCCCCTACACCCCCTCCCTATCTCTGTCTCCCCCTCCAGCCCCTACACCCCCTCCCTATCTCTGTCTCCCCCTCCAGGCACCTACACCCCCTCCCTATCTCTGTCTCCCCCTCCAGCCCCTACACCCCCTCCCTATCTCTGTCACCCCCTCCATCCCCTACACCCCCTCCCTATCTCTGTCTCCCCCTCCAGCCCCTACACCCCCTCCCTATCTCTGTCTCCCCCTCCAGCCCCTACACCCCCTCCCTATCTCTGTCACCCCCTCCAGGCACCTACACCCCCTCCCTATCTCTGTCTCCCCCTCCAGCCCCTACACCCCCTCCCTATCTCTGTCACCCTTTCCAGCCCCCTACACCCCCTCCCTATCTCTGTCACCCCCTCCAGGCACCTACACCCCCTCCCTATCTCTGTCACCCCCTCCAGGCACCTACACCCCCTCCCTATCTCTGTAACCCCCTCCAGCCCCCTACACCCCCTCCCTATCTCTGTAACCCCCTCCAGCCCCCTACACCCCCTCCCTATCTCTGTCTCCCCCTCCAGCCCCCTACACCCCCTCCCTATCTCTGTAACCCCCTCCAGCCCCCTACACCCCCTCCCTATCTCTGTAACCCCCTCCAGCCCCCTACACCCCCTCCCTATCTCTGTCTCCCCCTCCAGCCCCTACACCCCCTCCCTATCTCTGTCAACCCCTCCAGTCCTCTACACCCCCTCCCTATCTCTGTCACCCCCTCCAGCCCCTACACCCCCTCCCTGTCTCTGTCACCCCCTCCAGCCCCTACACCCCCTCCCTATCTCTGTCAACCCCTCTAGCCCCTACACCCCCTCCCTATCTCTGTCACCCCCTCCAGTCCCCTACACCCCCTCCCTATCTCTGTCACCCCCTCCAGCCCCTACACCCCCTCCCTGTCTCTGTCACCCCCTCCAGCCCCTACACTCCCTCCCTATCTCTGTCTGCCCCTCCAGTCCCCTACACCCCCCTCCCTATCTCTGTCACCCCCTCCAGCCCTACACCCCCTCCCTATCTCTGTCACCCCTCCAGCCCCTACACCCCCTCCCTGTCTCTGTCACCCCCTCCAGCCCTACACCCCCTCCCTATCTCTGTCACCCCCTCCAGCCCCTACACCCCCTCCCTATCTCTGTCTCCCCCTCCAGTCCCCTACACCCCCTCCCTATCTCTGTCACCCCTCCAGCCCCCTACACCCCCTCCCTATCTCTGTCACCCCCTCCAGCCCCCGACACCCCCTCCCTATCTCTGTCACCCCCTCCAGCCCCTACACCCCCTCCCTATCTCTGTCCCCCCCTCCAGCCCCCTACACCCCCTCCCTATCTCTGTCACCCCCTCCAGCCCCTACACCCCCTCCCTATCTCTGTCACCCCCTCCAGCCCCCTACACCCCCTCCCTATCTCTGTCACCCCCTCCAGCCCCCTACACCCCCTCCCTATCTCTGTCACCCCCTCCAGCCCCCTACACCCCCTCCCTATCTCTGTCACCCCCTCCAGCCCCCTACAACCCCTTCCCTATCTCTGTCACCCTCTCCAGCCCCTACACCCCCTCCCTATCTCTGTCACCCCCTCCAGCCCCCTACACCTCCTCCCTATCTCTGTCACCCCCTCCAGCCCCTACACCCCCTCCAGTTGTCCCCTGGAGGAAACCGTGATCCCTGGAGGAGACTGTGACCCCTGGAGGTGGCGGTGACCCCTGGAGGAGACGGTGACCCCTGGAGGAGACGGTGACCCCTGGAGACGGTGACCCCTGGAGGGGACCGTGATCCCTGGAGGAAACCGTGATCCCTGGAGGAGACTGTGACCCCTGGAGGGTGCGATGACTCCTGGAGGTGTCGGTGACCCCTGGAGGAGACGGTGACCCCTGGAGGGGATGGTGACCCCTGGAGGTGTCGGTGACCCCTGGAGGAGACCGTGACCCCTGGAGGAGACCGTGATCCCTGGAGGAGACCGTGACCCCTAGAGGTGGCAGTGACCCCTGGAGGGGACGGTGACCCCTGGAGGAGATGGTGACCCCTGGAGGAGACGGTGACCCCTGGAGACGGTGACCCCTGGAGGGGACCGTGATCCCTGGAGGAAACCGTGATCCCTGGAGGAGACTGTGACCCCTGGAGGGGGCGATGACCCCTGGAGGTGGTGGTGACCCCTGGAGGAGACGGTGACCCCTGGAGGTGGCGGTGACCCCTGGAGGAGACCGTGACCCCTGGAGGAGACCGTGATCCCTGGAGGAGTCCGTGACCCCTAGAGGTGGCAGTGACCCCTGGAGGGGACGGTGACCCCTGGAGGAGATGGTGACCCCTGGATGAGACTGTGACCCCTGGAGGAGACGGTGACCCCTGGAGACGGTAACCCCTGGAGACGGTGACCCCTGGAGGAGACGGTGACCCCTGGAGGGGACGGTGACCCCTGGAGGAGACTGTGACCCCTGGAGGGGACCGTGATCCCTGGAGGAGACTGTGACCCCTGGAGGGGACCGTGACCCCTGGAGGGGACCGTGATCCCTGGAGGAGACGGTGACCCCTGGAGGGGACGGTGACCCCTGGAGGAGACAGTGACCCCTGGAGGGGACGGTGACCCCTGGAGGAGACAGTGACCCCTGGAGGGGACGGTGACCCCTGGAGGAGACAGTGACCCCTGGAGGGGACAGTGACCCCTGGAGAGGACGGTGACCCGTGGAGGAGACGGTGACCCCTGGAAGGGCTGGTGACCCCTAGAGGAGACGGTGACCCCTGGATGGGACGGTGACCCCTGGAGGGGACAGTGACCCCTGGAGGAGACGGTGACCCCTGGAGGGGACAGTGACCCCTGGAGGAGACGGTGACCCCTGGAGGGGGCAGTGACCCCTGGAGGAGACGGTGACCCCTGGAGGAGACGGTGATCCCTGGAGGGGACAGTGACCCCTGGAGAGGACGGTGACCCGTGGAGGAGACGGTGACCCCTGGAAGGGCCGGTGACCCCTGGATGGGACGGTGACCCCTGGAGGAGACGGTGACCCCTGGAGGAGACAGTGACCCCTGGAGGGGCAGTGACCCCTGGAGCGGGCAGTGACCCCTGGAGGATGCGAGGACCCCCTGGAGGAGACGGTGACCCCTGGAGGGGGCAGTGACCCCTGGAGGATGCGAGGACCCCCTCGAGGAGACGGTGACCCCTGGAGGAGACGGTGACCCCTGGAGGGGGCAGTGACCCCTGGAGGAGACGGTGACCCCTGGAGGGGGCAGTGACCCCTGGAGGGGACGGTGACCCCTGGAGGAGACAGTGACCCCTGGAGGGGACGGTGACCCCTGGAGGAGACAGTGACCCCTGGAGGGGACGGTGACCCCTGGAGGAGACAGTGACCCCTGGAGGGGACAGTGACCCCTGGAGAGGACGGTGACCCGTGGAGGAGACGGTGACCCCTGGAAGGGCTGGTGACCCCTAGAGGAGACGGTGACCCCTGGATGGGACGGTGACCCCTGGAGGGGACAGTGACCCCTGGAGGAGACGGTGACCCCTGGAGGGGACAGTGACCCCTGGAGGAGACGGTGACCCCTGGAGGGGGCAGTGACCCCTGGAGGAGACGGTGACCCCTGGAGGAGACGGTGATCCCTGGAGGGGACAGTGACCCCTGGAGAGGACGGTGACCCGTGGAGGAGACGGTGACCCCTGGAAGGGCCGGTGACCCCTGGATGGGACGGTGACCCCTGGAGGAGACGGTGACCCCTGGAGGAGACAGTGACCCCTGGAGGGGCAGTGACCCCTGGAGCGGGCAGTGACCCCTGGAGGATGCGAGGACCCCCTGGAGGAGACGGTGACCCCTGGAGGGGGCAGTGACCCCTGGAGGATGCGAGGACCCCCTCGAGGAGACGGTGACCCCTGGAGGAGACGGTGACCCCTGGAGGGGGCAGTGACCCCTGGAGGAGACGGTGACCCCTGGAGGGGGCAGTGACCCCTGGAGGGGGCGGTGACCCCTGGAGCGGGCAGTGACCCCTGGAGGAGACGAGGACCCCCTCGAGGAGACGGTGACCCCTCGAGGAGACTGTGACCCCTGGAGGAGACTGTGACCCCTGGAGGGGGCAGTGACCCCTGGAGGATGCGAGGACCCCCTCGAGGAGACGGTGACCCCTGGAGGAGACGGTGACCCCTGGAGGAGGTCATGACCCATCATGCATCTTGCTGTCCGCTCGCCTGCCATTGGCCATTTCCAGGCCCTGTCCTCCCCTGAGCCCACCCCCCCTGGTACCTTTATTCCTCATCGAGACGCTGTGCAGAGCTGAATTATTCTTCGCTTGGGCTGCCTTCAGCTGCTGCAATGAATAACAGAAAACAGCCAACATTAATCACAGTGCCCCTCTGGTTAAATCCACTGTCTGCCTGGAAACATCCTTCCCCAGTCCCCCCTGACGGCCAGCATTCCCAGAGAAACCTCCAATGTCAACACATCACGCTGTAATGGCACCCTCCCAGCCAGTGGGGGCGCTGTGCAGCCCCTCAGAGTGGGGGGGGCAGAGAGAGGGAGAGGGGGCAGAGAGAGGGAAAGGGGGCAGAGAGAGAGGGAGAGGGGACAGAGAGAGGGAGAGGGGACAGAGAGAGGGAAAGGGGGCAGAGAGAGGGAGAGGGGACAGAGAGAGGGAAAGGGGGCAGAGAGAGAGGGAAAGGGGGCAGAGAGAGAGGGAGAGGGGACAGAGAGAGGGAGAGGGGGCAGAGAGAGGGAGAGGGGACAGAGAGAGGGAGAGGGGACAGAGAGAGGGAAAGGGGGCAGAGAGAGGGAGAGGGGACAGAGAGAGGGAGAGGGGACAGAGAGAGGGAAAGGGGGCAGAGAGAGAGGGAGAGGGGACAGAGAGAGGGAAAGGGGACAGAGAGAGTGAGAGGGGACAGAGAGAGAGGGAGAGGGGACAGAGAGAGGGAAAGGGGGCAGAGAGAGAGGGAGAGGGGACAGAGAGAGAGGGAGAGGGAGAGGGGACAGAGAGAGGGAGAGGGGACAGAGAGAGGGAAAGGGGGCAGAGAGAGAGGGAGAGGGGACAGAGAGAGAGGGAGAGGGGACAGAGAGAGGGAAAGGGGGCAGAGAGAGAGGGAGAGGGGACAGAGAGAGAGGGAGAGGGAGAGGGGACAGAGAGAGGGAGAGGGAGAGGGGACAGAGAGAGGGAGAGGGGACAGAGAGAGGGAAAGGGGGCAGAGAGAGAGGGAGAGGGGACAGAGAGAGGGAGAGGGGACAGAGAGAGGGAAAGGGGGCAGAGAGAGGGAAAGGGGGCAGAGAGAGAGGGAGAGGGGACAGAGAGAGGGAGAGGGGGCAGAGAGAGAGGGAAAGGGGGCAGAGAGAGAGGGAGAGGGAGAGGGACAGAGAGAGGGAGAGGGGACAGAGAGAGGGAAAGGGGGCAGAGAGAGGGGAGGGAGAGAGAGGGAAAGGGGGCAGAGAGAGAGGGAGAGGGGACAGAGAGAGGGAAAGGGAGTGGAGTGATAGGGTGTGGGAGGGAAGGGAAGTGAGGGGAGGGGAGAGATAGGGTGGGGGTGGGGGAGGGGAGGGGAGTGAGAGGGTGGGGGAGGGAGGAGGTGTGGAGAGGAGGTGGGTGTCTGAGAGGTAGGGGAGGGGAGTGGAGGTGAGGGGAGAGGAGGGAGGGGAGGGGAGGTGAGGAGAGGGGAGGGGAGGGAGATGGGTGTCTGAGAGGGAGGGAGGGGAGGTGGGTGTCTGAGAGGGAGGGGAGGGAAAGGGAGGGGAGGGGAGGTTGGTGTCTGAGGGTGGGGTGGGGAGGAGGGTTGAGGGGGGGAGGTGGGTGTCTGAGGGTGGGAGGGGAGGTGGGTATCTGAGGGTGGGGTGGGGAGGAGGGTTGAGGGGGGGAGGTGGGTGTCTGAGAGGGAGGGGAGGAAGGTGAGGGGAGGGAGGGGAGGTGGGTGTGTGTGAGGGAGGGGAGGGAAGAGGAGGAAGGTGAGGGGAGGGGAGGTGGGTATCTGAGAGGGAAGGGAGGGGAGGGGAGGGAGGGGAGGTGGGTGGGTGTGAGGGAGGGGAGGGAAGGGGAGGGAGGTGAGGGGAGGGGAGGTGGGTATCTGAGATGGAAGGGAGGGGAGGGGAGGTGGGTATGTGTGAGGGAGAGGAGGGAAGGGGAGGGAGGTGAGGGGAGGGGAGGTGGGTATCTGAGAGGAAAGGGAGGGAGGGGAGGGGAGGGAGGGGAGGTGGGTGGGTGTGAGGGAGAGGAGGGAAGGGGAGGGAGGTGAGGGGAGGGATGGTGGGTATCTGAGAGGGAAGGGAGGGGAGGGGAGGTGGGTGTGTGTGAGGGAGAGGAGGGAAGGGGAGGGAGGTGAGGGGAGGGGAGGTGGGTATCTGAGAGGAAAGGGAGGGAGGGGAGGGGAGGGAGGGGAGGTGGGTGGGTGTGAGGGAGGGGAGGGAAGGGGAGGGAGGTGAGGGGAGGGGAGGTGGGTATCTGAGAGGGAAGGGAGGGGAGGGGAGGGAGGGGAGGTGGGTGGGTGTGAGGGAGGGGAGGGAAGGGGAGGGAGGTGAGGGGAGGGGAGGTGGGTATCTGAGATGGAAGGGAGGGGAGGGGAGGTGGGTGGGTGTGAGGGAGGGGAGGGAAGGGGAGGGAGGTGAGGGGAGGGATGGTGGGTATCTGAGAGGAAAGGGAGGGGAGGGGAGGTGGGTGTGTGTGAGGGAGGGGAGCGGGGGGAGGGGCGGTGGGTGTGTGTAAGGGAGGGGAGGGGAGGTGGGTGTGTGTAAGGGAGGGGAGGGGAGGTGGGTGTGTGTAAGGGAGGGGAGGGGAGGGGAGGTGGGTGTGTTTGAGGGAGGGGGGAGGGGAGGGGAGGTGGGTGTGAGTAAGGGAGGGGAGGGGAGGGGAGGTGGGTGTGTGTAAGGGAGGGGAGGGGGGTGTGAGTAAGGGAGGGGAGGGGAGGGGAGGTGGGTGTGTGTGAGGGAGGGGGGAGGGGGGGGAGGGGAGGTGGGTGTGTGTAAGGGAGGGGAGGGGAGGGGGGTGTCTCTGAGGGAGGGGAGGTGGGTGTATGTGAGGGAGGGGAGGGGGGTGTGCGTAAGGGAGGGGAGGGGAGGGGAGGTGGGTGTGTTTGAGGGAGGGGGGAGGGGAGGGGAGGTGGGTGTGAGTAAGGGAGGGGAGGGGAGGGGAGGTGGGTGTGTGTAAGGGAGGGGAGGGGGGTGTGAGTAAGGGAGGGGAGGGGAGGGGAGGTGGGTGTGTGTGAGGGAGGGGGGGGGGGGGAGGGGAGGTGGGTGTGTGTAAGGGAGGGGAGGGGAGGGGGGTGTCTCTGAGGGAGGGGAGGTGGGTGTATGTGAGGGAGGGGAGGGGGGTGTGCGTAAGGGAGGGGAGGGGAGGGGGGTGTCTCTGAAGGAGGGGAGGTGGGTGTGTGTGAGGGAGGGGAGGTGAGGTGAGGGAAGGTGGGTGTGTGTGAGGGGGGGAGGGGAGGTGGGTGTGTGTAAGGGAGGGAAGGGGGGTGTCTCTGAGGGAGGGGAGGTGGGTGTGTGTGAGGGAGGGGAGGGAGGTGAGGGGAGGGGAGGTGGGTGTGTGCAAGGGAGGGGAGGGGAGGGGGGTGTGTGTGAGGGAGGGGAGGGAGGTGAGGGAAGGGGGCTGTCTCTGAGGGAGGGGAGGTGGGTGTGTGTGAGGGAGGGGAGGGGAGGTGAGGGAAGGAGGGTGTCTCTGAGGGAGGGGAGGTGGGTGTGTGGGGGAGGGGAGGTGGGTGTCTCTGAGGGAGGGGAGGTGGGTGTGTGCAAGGGAGGGGAGGGGGGTGTGTGTGAGGGAGGGGAGGGAGGTGAGGGGAGGGGAGGTGGGTGTCTCTGAGGGAGGGGAGGGAGGTGAGGGGAGGGGAGGTGGGTGTCTCTGAGGGAGGGTGTCCTGTGAACACTGCGGACCCCGCAGCAGCAGAATCAGACACGGCCGAGTTGATCCTCTTACCTTCTGCTTGACTTTGGTACAGGAGGAGAGAGCGTCTTTACAGCTCTTGTGAATGGTCACATTGCAATCTGAAGAGGGAGAGAGAGAGAGAGTGAGTGTGAGAGAGAACACAAAGAGGGAGAGGCAGAGACAGAGGGAGAGAGAGAGTGAGAAAGAGGGAGAGAAAGCGAGTGAAATGAGGGAGAGAGAGAAAGTGGGATAGAGAGAGTGAGGGAGGCAGATACAGAGTGAGACAGAGAGAGAGAAAGTGGGATAGAGAGAGTGAGGGAGAGGCAGAGCAGAGGGGGACAGAGAGAGAGAAAGAGGGAGAGAGAGACAGAGAGAGAGAGGCAGAAGGTGTGTGACAGAGGGATAGAGAGAGAGTGAGAGAGGACAAGAAAAGCTGAGAGAGAGAGGGAGAGAGAGACAGGAGAGAGAAAAAGAGGGAGAGACAGAGAGAGAGGGAGGGGACAGGGAGAAAGAGAGAGAGAAAAAGAGAGACACTGAGATAGATAGAGAAAGGCAGAGAGAGAAACAGGCAGAGTCGAAATGGAAACTACCTGCCCACAGATACCATCCGTGTGACTACAGTACCGCAGATGACAACAGCCTGCATTTATATAGCACCCGGGATGTAGCACCGCATCCCACGGACTGACATAGCAGCATTTCTGAAAGTACACATGACTCTGAGTCTAAGGAGATCTCGGGGTGGGTAGGTAAACAGGACCTCAGAGACAAGGGGCTCAAGGTTTCAGGAGGAGGGGATGGGGAGGGGGGGAAAGAGAGGGAGAGAGAGAGGGTGGGGGGGAGGGAGAGAGAGAGGGTGGGGGGGAGGGATAGAGAGGGAGAGAGAGAGGGTGGGGGGAGGGATAGAGAGAGGGTGGGGGGAGGGATAGAGAGGGAGAGAGAGAGGGTGGGGGGAGGGATAGAGAGGGAGAGAGAGAGAGGGTGGGGGGGAGGGATAGAGAGGGAGAGAGAGAGGGTGGGGGGAGGGATAGAGAGGGAGAGAGAGAGGGTGGGGGGGGAGGGATAGAGAGGGAGAGAGAGAGGGTGGGGGGAGGGATAGAGAGGGAGAGAGAGAGGGTGGAGGGAGGGATAGAGAGAGGGTGGGGGGAGGGATAGAGAGGGAGAGAGAGAGGGTGGGGGGAAGGATAGAGAGGGAGAGAGAGAGGGTGGGGGGAGGGATAGAGAGGGAGAGAGAGAGGGTGGGGGGAGGGATAGAGAGGGAGAGAGAGGGTGGGGGGAGGGATAGAGAGGGAGAGAGAGAGGGGGGGAGGGATAGAGAGGGAGAGAGAGAGGGTGGGGAGGGGGATAGAGAGGGAGAGAGAGAGGGTGGGGGGAGGGATAGAGAGGGAGAGAGAGAGGGTGAGGGGAGGGATAGAGAGGGAGAGAGAGAGGGTGGGGGGGAGGGATAGAGAGGGAGAGAGAGAGGGTGGGGGGAGGGATAGAGAGGGAGAGAGAGAGGGTGGGGGGGAAGGATAGAGAGGGAGAGAGAGAGGGTGGGGGGAGGGATAGAGAGGGAGAGAGAGAGGGTGGGGAGGGGGATAGAGAGGGAGAGAGAGAGGGTGGGGGGAGGAATAGAGAAGGATAGAGAGAGGGTGGGGGGGAGGGATAGAGTGGGAGAGAGAGAGGGTGGGGAGAGAGATAGAGAGGGAGAGAGAGAGGGTGGGGGGAGGGATAGAGAGGGAGAGAGAGAGGGTGGGGGGAGGGATAGAGAGAGGGTGGGGGGGAGGGATAGAGAGGGAGAGAGAGAGGGTGGGGGGAGGGATAGAGAGAGGGTGGGGGGGAGGGATAGAGGGGGAGAGAGAGAGATAGTGATAGAAAGAGGGAGGCAGACAGAAGGAAGGAGAAAGACAGAGAGAGAGAGCGACAGAATAAGTTGGAGAGAGTGAGGGAGAGAGACGGTGAGAGGGAGAGAGGGAGGCGGAGGTATTTTGGAGAGGGCCTGAGAGTTCAGGCGTAGGGGGACTGTAGGACAGTATGTGCTGTAGGGCGAGGTGCCTGGGGAGCGAGAGGACAGAACCATCAACAATCACAGGGTCAGACCAGAAACAGGCCCGTCTCCCATTCCCATTGCTCAGGATCTGCATTCCCCACAGGAAGGTCAACCAGGGCACGCAGCACACAGAGAGAGACACAGGGACACACACACACACACACACACAGACTCACACAGTGACACACACTCAGAGACTCACACAGACACACACAGACACACACACACACACAGACTCACAGAGACACACACACACAGAGTGACACACACTCAGAGACTCACAGACACAGAGTGACACACACAGACACACACACAGAGTGACACACACTCAGAGACTCACACAGAGACACACACACACAGAGTGACACACAGACACAGACACAGAGTGACACACTCAGAGACACACAGACACACACACAGAGTGACACACACTCAGAGACTCACAGAGACACACACAGACACACACACACAGAGTGACACACACAGAGAGACTCACACAGAGTGACACACACTCAGAGACTCACACAGACACAGACACACACACAGAGTGACACACACACAGAGACTCACACAGACACACACACAGAGTGACACACTCTCAGACTCACACAGACACAGACACACACACAGAGTGACACACACACAGAGACTCACACAGACACACACACAGAGTGACACACACACAGAGACTCACACAGACACACACACAGAGTGACACACACTCAGAGACTCCACAGACACAGACACACACACAGAGTGACACACACAGAGACTCACACAGACACACACACAGAGTGACACACACTCAGAGACTCACACAGACACAGACACACACACAGAGACTCACACAGACACACACACAGAGTGACACACTCTCAGACTCACACAGACACAGACACACACACAGAGTGACACACACACAGAGACTCACACAGACACACACACAGAGTGACACACACACAGAGACTCACACAGACACACACACAGAGTGACACACACTCAGAGACTCACACAGACACAGACACACACACAGAGTGACACACACAGAGACTCACACAGACACACACACAGAGTGACACACACTCAGAGACTCACACAGACACAGACACACACACAGAGTGACACACACAGAGACTCACACAGACACACACACAGAGTGACACACTCTCAGACTCACACAGACACAGACACACACACAGAGTGACACACACACAGAGACTCACACAGACACACACACAGAGTGACACACACACAGAGACTCACACAGACACACACACAGAGTGACACACACTCAGAGACTCACACAGACACAGACACACACACAGAGTGACACACACAGAGACTCACACAGACACACACACAGAGTGACACACACTCAGAGACTCACACAGACACAGACACACACACAGAGACACACACACAGAGTGACACACTCTCAGACTCACACAGACACAGAGTGACACACACACAGAGACACACACACAGAGTGACACACACTCAGACTCACAGAGACACACACACAGAGTGACACACACACACACAGACCACCCCCCCCCCCCCCCCCGAACTCCCCGGAAGGAGCTGTTGTGTTATGGTTGGTGGAAACAAGGAGAGTTCAGGTGGGAAGGTGTTGTTTCTGTGTGTGTGGGCAGTCACAGACTGAGCTCTGACACTCCGTCTCTGACAGACTGAACACCAGCTCCCTGCCTCTGACTGGGGCTGACTCACAACACACAGTGCCTGCCCACAGGCCCTCACCCTCCCTCAGCCCTGGCACCTCTACCCCACCTGGGCACCCTCCGGGAAAGAGACACGTGCATTTCCATAGAGCCGGGCACATCCCCAGGAGATTGAAAAGGGAGGATTATCAGAAAACGTTTCCCAAAGACGGAGATTCTAGGCCTGGTTGGGGGGGGGGCGGGGGGCTGAGAAAGAGGGCTAGAGCTTTCAGGAGAAGTACTTTGACACTCAAAGGGCGGGAGAGGTTTGGAAATCTCTCCCACAAACGGCGTGGGGTGCCGAATCCCCCCGTTCTCTGACACGCAACCCGGTCCCATCCAAGGCCTACAACCCGGGCCTTCGACTCAGCCTGAGGACGCTCCTCCCCCCCCCCCCGCAGCTGAGGCGAACCCGGAGTTGGGGGTTTGCCGGGCCAACCGGGAAGGGTTCGGAGTGGAGAAGGGTAGGTGTAGGCCCAAGATGGCCGCCGCAGGAGCCCGGCCTGTGGAGAGGACGCTGCGAGGATTGACGACAACGTCCCTGACTACGTGTCACCATGGGAGCCCGACAGACACGTCCTCTCCGGCCACTTCCCCCCCCCCCCGCCCTCTCGATGAAAGCAAACAGCCCGCTAAGTGAAAGCCGACAGAATCGACTTCCTGTGCAGAACAAAACCCAGGGCAAACTGTTCTAGAAGCTTCTGTTTCGATCAGTGACCCGCCGCAGCACAGTCAGGGCGAGGCAACTGCGAGTGTGGAGGGGAAGGTGATCAAACACAGGGACAGCACAGTCTTAGACAGAGAGTAAAGCTCCCTCTACACTGTCCCCCCCCCCATCCCAGGGACAGCACAGTCTTAGACAGAGAGTAAAGCTCCCTCTACACTGTCCCCCCCCATCCCAGGGACAGGGACAGCACAGTCTTAGACAGAGAGTAAAGCTCCCTCTACACTGTCACCCCCATCCCAGGGACAGGGACAGCACGGGGTTAGATACAGAGTAAAGCTCCCTCTACACTGTCCCCCCCATTCCAGGGGCAGTGACAGCACAGGGTTAGATACAGAGTAAAGCTCCCTCTACACTGTCCCCCCATTCCAGGGACAGGGACAGCATGGGGTTAGATACAGAGTAAAGCTCCCTCTACACTGTCCCCCCATTCCAGGGACAGCATGGGGTTAGATACAGAGTAAAGCTCCCTCTACACTGTCCCCCCCATCCCAGAGACAAGGCAGCACGGGGGTTAGATACAGAGTAAAGCTCCCTCCTCACTGTCCCCCCATTCCAGGGACAGCACGGGGTTAGATACAGAGTAAAGCTCCCTGTACACTGTCCCCTCCCCATCCCAGGGACAGCATGGGAGTTAGATACAGAGTAAAGCTTCCTCTACACTGTCCCCCCCATCCCAGGGACAAGGCAGCACGGGGGTTAGATACAGAGTAAAGCTTCCTCTACACTGTCCCCCCCATCCCAGGGACAGGGACAGCACGTGGTTAGATACGGAGTAAAGCTTCCTCTACACTGTCCCCCCCATCCCAGGGACAGGGACAGCACGGGGGTTAGATACAGAGTAAAGCTCCCTCTACACTGACCCCCCATCCCAGGGACAGCACGGGGTTAGATACAGAGTAAAGCTCCCTCTACACTGTCCCCCCATCCCAGGGACAGGGACAGCACGGGGTTAGATACAGAGTAAAGCTCCCTCTACACTGTCCCCCCCATCCCTGGGACAGCACGGGGTTAGATACACAGTAACGCTGCCTCTACCCTGTCCCCCCATCCCAGGGACAGCACGGGGGTTAGATACAGAGTAAAGCTTTCTCTACACTGTCCCCCCCATCCCAGGGACAGCACGGGGTTAGATACAGAGTAAAGCTCCCTCTACACTGTCCCCCGCATCCCAGGGACAGGGACAGCACGGGGGTTAGATACAGAGTAAAGCTCCCTCTACACTGACCCCCCATCCCAGGGACAGCACGGGGTTAGATACAGAGTAAAGCTCCCTCTACACTGTCCCCCCATGACAGGGACAGCACGGAGTTAGACAGAGAGTAAAGCTCCCTCTACACTGTCCCCCCATGACAGGGACAGCACGGGGTTAGATACAGAGTAAAGCTCCCTCTACACTGTCCCCCCCATCCCAGGGACAGCACGGGGTTAGATACAGAGTAAAGCTCCCTCTACACTGTCCACCCCATCCCAGGGACAGGGACAGCACGGGGGTTAGGTTTCGGGCTGGGGTCTATTCCGGTTGTTGTTGTTCAGAGTGTGAGTGAGAAGTATTTTGTCACAATCTGCAGATTGCTGCTGGCTCTAGTCTGTGCCTCAGACCCTGCTCTTCACCCTGTTATCTTTTCCAGGCGCTAGAGAAATGCAGGTCCCCATCCTCCCAGGCCAGTGAGGGGGAATGAAAGTATGACTTGTCAGAGGGTCAGTGCTGAGGGAGCGGGCCCTGTCGGAGGGTCAGTGCTGAGGGAGCGGGCCCTGTCGGAGGGTCAGTGCTGAGGGAGTGGGCACTGTCTGAGGGTCAGTGCTGAGGGAGTGGGCACTGTCGGAGGGTCAGTGCTGAGGGAGTGGGCACTGTGGGAGGGTCAATGCTTAGGGAGTGGGCACTGTTGGAGAGTCAGCGCTGAGGGAGTGGGCACTGTCGGAGGGTCAGCGCTGAGGGAGCGGGCGCTGTCGGAGAGTCAGCGCTGAGGGAGTGGGCACTGTCGGAGGGTCAGCGCTGAGGGAGTGGGCGCTGTCGGAGGATCAGTGCTGAGGGAAGGGTCACTGTCGGAGGGTCAGCGCTGAGGGAGTGGGCACTGTGGGAGGGTCAGTGCTGAGGGAGTGGGCACTGTCGGAGGATCAGTGCTGAGGGAGCGGGCACTGTCGGAGGGTCAGTGCTGAGGGAGTGGGCACTGTCGGAGGGTCAGTGCTGAGGGAGCGGGCGCTGTCGGAGAGTCAGTGCTGAGGGAGTGGGCACTGTCGGAGGGTCAGTGCTGAGGGAGTGGGCACTGTCGGAGGGTCAGCGCTGAGGGAGTGGGCACTGTCGGACGGTCAGTGCTGAGGGAGTAGGCACTGTGGGAGGGTCAGTGCTGAGGGAGTGGGCACTGTGGGAGGGTCAGTGCTGAGGGAGTGGGCACTGTCGGAGGGTCAGTGCTGAGGGAGCGGGCACTGTCGGAGGGTCAGTGCTGAGGGAGGGGTCACTGTCGGAGGGTCAGTGCTGAGGGAGTGGGCACTGTCAGAGGGTCAGCGCTGAGGGACCGCCTATTTTGGACAGAGAGCCTGGATTGGGGTCAGACCCCTTGGGGGAGCTCCTGGTGCAAATATTTACCCTGCTGCCCCCAAACCAGCATCATTTGGGGGAAAGCAATCGAGGAGATAATCAGAATAATCTTGTGGGATCCTGCTGTTCACTGACTGGCTGCCGTGTCTCCGACGTTGAAACAACAATTGGCTTTGAGCTTCCTAGGATGGCAGAAAGGCGCTAGAGAAATGCAGGTCCTTGGGAACGGAGCCAGAATGAGAGACAGAGGGAGGTAATTGCCAGGGGTAGGGGTTAAAAGCCCCCTGCCCAACAGGACCTGCTCCCTCAGGGCCTGAGTTAAGAGAAGCCTGCGCAGTAGGCCCGGGTTGGTTGGCGTGGTTTCCGCGATGGAGCCTGAGGCCTAGTCAGCTCAGGGTTAACACAGCTGGAGTCAGCTGCCAAGCATAACAGTTAGTCTGTGCCGAGGGGGTGGTGGTGAATTCCAGTCTTGGGGACGTCACACTTTGTGCTTTCACATCCTCTAACAACTATTTACGGAGGCCAGGGTGGGGTGGCAGGTTGAGCTGGGGAGAGTGGGAAGGGCCTGCCGTGTCCGGCCTTGACACACACCGAGTTCAAACAGCTGCGGTCAATAAAGGCAGGCTCTCAGAGCGACTCTGGGCCAGGCCCAGACCCAGAGACACTGAGAGGCTGCATTATCCCAATACAGCAACTGTGGATCGAGGGAGGGACGGAGAGGGAGAGGGAGAGAGAAGGAGGGAGGGAGGGAGAGAGAGAGAGTGTGGGGGAAGAGGTACAGAGAGGGAGAGAGAGAGATAAGGAGGGAGGGAGAGAGAGAGAGAGATGTGTGGGAAGAGGTACAGAGACAGAGAGATAAGGAGGGAGGGAGGGGGAGAGAGAGAGAGAGGGCAGGAAGGGGTAGAGAGAGGGAGAGAGAGAGAGAGATAAGGAGGGAGGGAGGGGGAGAGAGAGAGGGTGGAAAGGGGTACAGAGAGGGAGAGAGAGAGATGTGTGGGAAGAGGTACAGAGAGAGAGAGATAAGGAGGGAGGGAGGGGGAGAGAGAGAGAGGGCGGGAAGGGGTAGAGAGAGAGGGAGAGAGAGAGAGAGATAAGGAGGGAGGGAGGGGGAGAGAGAGAGGGTGGGAAGGGGTACAGAGAGAGGGAGAGAGAGATAAGGAGGGAGGGAGGGGGATAAAGAGGGCGGGAAAGGGTACAGAGAGAGGGAGAGAGAGAGAGATAAGGAGGGAGGGAGGGGGACAGAGATGGCGGGAAGGGGTACAGAGAGGGGGAGAGAGAGAGATAAGGAGGGAGGGAAGGAGAGAGAGGGAGGGAGGGAGAGAGGGAGGGTGGGAGAGAGGGTGGGGGAGGCAGAGTAAGGGCGGGAGAGAGGGAGGAGGACAGAGGGAGGGAGAATGAGAAGGGGGGGGCGAAGGGGGATAGAGAGAAGGAGGCAGAGAAGAAGGAGGGAGAAAGAGAAAGTGGGAGGGGGAGAAAGAGAGAAGGAGGGGGAAAGAGAAAGAGGGAGAGAGAAGAGGTGGGAGAGGGTGAGGGAGGGAGCGAGAGATAGAGGGAGGGTTGGAAGGTGAAAGAGAAGGGGGAGAGAGGGAAAGTGAGAGGGGAGGGAGAAAGAGAGAGGGAAAGGAGAGAGAAGGCGGCGGAAGAAAGGGAAGGAGTGAGGGATGAGGGGGAGAGAGGGATGAGGGAGAGAGAGAGAGATATTGAGTGAGGGAGACAGGGAGGGGTAAAGAGGGAGAGAGAGATAGAGATGGAGGAAGAGAAAGGGGGAGAGAGTGAGGAATGGGGAGAAGGGAGTGATCGAGGGAGAGAGTTTGAGCTGGGTGAGAAAGAGTGATGAGGAGAGGGAAAGGGAGACAGATGGGCTGATGATACAAACAGGGAACACGTGAACGAGAGAGCGAGGGAGAGAGAGCTGGGGGGGGGGGGGTGGGCAAGGATGCCATCTGTACAGGAAGTTGGCCTGGTGACTGGGTAACGCACCCGCTGTCTCTGAGCAAACGTTGTCTAGGAAACTATCAGCTCTTCCTTGGAGATCGATCCCTCTCTCTCTGTGCTGCTATACGTCAACAAGGGGAGATGGACTCAGGAGCTCTGAGCTCCCACAGCCTACCTACCCGTGAGCCCAGCTCCTCAGGCAGAGGCCTAGGGCCTACCATCAGGTTGGACAGGGCCCAGACTGGGCCCAAACAGGCCTCAGCCGAGTCTGTACCAACTTACATAGGAACAGGAGGCCGTTCAGCACCCTCCATCCTCCAGCCTGTACACAGGGACAGGAGGCCATTCAGCCCTCCCTCCTCCAGCCTGTTACACACAGGGACAGGAGACCCTCTGGGAGGGAGAGTAATTCTGGTGAATTTGCATGTTACCCACGACCCAGAGGCTGAGATCAGATCTAGGGGATCGGGATGGTCTCCAGTCACTCCAGGACAGAGCAGGCATGGTCAGACAGGAGAGGGAGAGAGAGGCAGGAGGAGAGAGAGGGAGGGGGGGAGAGAGAGAGAGAGAGAGAAAGGGGGAGAGAAGGAGAAGGGAGAAGAGAGGGAGAGAAGGAGAAGGGGGAAGGGAGAGAGAAGGAGGGGGGAAGGCGGGGAGAGAGAGAGAGAGGGGGAGAAAGAAGAGGGGAGAGAAGGGAGAAAGAGAGAGAGTGGGAGGGAGACGGAGAGAAGGGGAGAGAGGGAGGGAGAGAACGAGAGAGAGATGTTGGAGAGAGGGAGGGAGAAAAGAAGAGAAACGGGGGGGAGAGGGAAAGAGGGGGAAGGAAAGAGAAGGAGAGAGAGAAGGGGATGAGGGAGATAGAGGGGGGGAGAGGCCTGGGTAAGGGAAGGAGAGAGAGGGAGGGATCAGAGAGAGGGAGAGAGAGTGGTAGTGGGGTTAGAGAGAGAGAGAAGGAGGAAGAGGGAGAGAGTGAAAGCGAAGGGAAAGACAGGGAGAGAGAGAAGAAGAGGAAGAGAGAGGGAAGCACAGAGAGGGGGAGGGAGAGAGAAGTCGGGGAAGAAAGGGAAGGAGTGAGGGAGAGAGAGGGGTGAGAGAGGGTGGAGACAGTGAGGGAGAACGCGAGAGATAGAGAGTAGGGTGCGGGAGAGAGAGGGAAAAAGGAGGGGACAGAGAGAGAGATCTTGCATGAGGGAGAGAGGGAGGGGAAAAGAGTGAGAGGGAGAGAGATAGAGCGAGAGGGGAGGTGGAGGAAGAGAAAGGGGGAGAGAGTGAGGAATGGGGAGAGGGGAGTGATCGAGGGTGAGAGAGTTTGAGCTGGGTGAGAAAGAGTGATGAGGAGAGGGAAAGGGAGACAGATGGGCTGATGATACAAACAGGGAACACGTGAACGAGAGAGCGAGGGAGAGAGAGTTGGGGGGGGTGGGCAAGGATGCCATCTGTACAGGAAGTTGGCCTGGTGACTGGGTAACGCACCCGCTGTCTCTGAGCAAACGTTGTCTAGGAAACTATCAGCTCTCCCTTGGAGATCGATCCCTCTCTCTCTGTGCTGCTATACGTCAACAAGGGGAGATGGACTCAGGAGCTCTGAGCTCCCACAGCCGACCTACCCGTGAGCCCAGCTCCTCAGGCAGAGGCCTAGGGCCTACCGTCAGGTTGGACAGGGCCCAGACTGGGCCCAAACAGGCCTCAGCCGAGACTGTACCAACTTACATAGGAACAGGAGGCCGTTCAGCACCCTCCATCCTCCAGCCTGTACACAGGGACAGGAGGCCATTCAGCCCTCCCTCCTCCAGCCTGTTACACACAGGGACAGGAGACCCTCTGGGAGGGGGAGTAATTCTGGTGAATTTGCATGTTACCCACAACCCAGAGGCTGAAACGTCCTTTTTTTTTGAGGGGGCTGTGGCTCAGATCTAGGGGATCGGGATGGTCTCCAGTCACTCCAGGACAGAGCAGACATGGTCAGACAGGAGAGGGAGAGAGAGGCAGGAGGAGAGAGAGGGAGGGGGAGAGAGAGAGAGAAAGGGGGAGAGAAGGAGAAGGGAGGAGAGGGAGAGAAGGAGAAGGGGGAAGGGAGAGAGAAGGAGGGGGGAAGTCGGGGAGAGAGAGAGAGAGGGGGGGAGAAAGAAGAGGGGAGAGAAGGGAGAAAGAGAGAGAGTGGGAGGGAGACGGAGAGAAGGGGAGAGAGGGAGGGAGAGAACGAGAGAGAGATGTTGGAGAGAGGGAGGGAGGGAGAAAAGAAGAGAAACGGGGGGGAGAGGGAAAGAGGGGGAAGGAGAGAGAGGGAAAGAGAAGGAGAGAGAGAAGGGAATGAGGGAGATAGAGGGGGGGACAGGCCTGGGTAAGGGAAGGAGAGAGAGGGAGGGATCAGAGAGAGGGAGAGAGAGTGGTAGTGGGGTTAGAGAGAGAGAGAAGGAGGAAGAGGGAGAGAGTGAAAGCGAAGGGAAAGACAGGGAGAGAGAGAAGAAGAGGAAGAGAGAGGGAAGGGGAGAGAGGGGGAGGGAGAGAGAAGTCGGGAAGAAAGGGAAGGAGTGAGGGAGAGAGAGGGGTGAGAGAGGGTGGAGACAGTGAGGGAGAACGCGAGAGATAGAGAGTAGGGTGCGGGAGAGAGAGGGAAAAAGGAGGGGATAGAGAGAGAGAGATCTTGCATGAGGGAGAGAGTGAGGGGAAAAGAGTGAGAGGGAGAGAGATAGAGCGAGAGGGGAGTTGGAGGTGGAGGAAGAGAAAGGGGGAGAGAGTGAGGAATGGGGAGAGGGGAGTGATCGAGGGTGAGAGAGTTTGAGCTGGGTGAGAAAGAGTGATGAGGAGAGGGAAAGGGAGACAGATGGGCTGATGATACAAACAGGGAACACGTGAACGAGAGAGCGAGGGAGAGAGAGTTGGGGGGGGTGGGCAAGGATGCCATCTGTACAGGAAGTTGGCCTGGTGACTGGGTAGCCCACCCGCTGTCTCTGAGCAAACGTTGTCTAGGAAACTATCAGCTCTCCCTTGGAGATCGATCCCTCTCTCTCTGTGCTGCTATACGTCAACAAGGGGAGATGGACTCAGGAGCTCTGAGCTCCCACAGCCTACCTACCCGTGAGCCCAGCTCCTCAGGCAGAGGCCTAGGGCCTACCATCAGGTTGGACAGGGCCCAGACTGGGCCCAAACAGGCCTCAGCCGAGTCTGTACCAACTTACATAGGAACAGGAGGCCGTTCAGCACCCTCCATCCTCCAGCCTGTACACAGGGACAGGAGGCCATTCAGCCCTCCCTCCTCCAGCCTGTTACACACAGGGACAGGAGACCCTCTGGGAGGGGGAGTAATTCTGGTGAATTTGCATGTTACCCACGACCCAGAGGCTGAGATCAGATCTAGGGGATCGGGATGGTCTCCAGTCACTCCAGGACAGAGCAGGCATGGTCAGACAGGAGAGGGAGAGAGAGGCAGGAGGAGAGAGAGGGAGGGGGGGAGAGAGAGAGAGAGAGGGAGGGGGAGAGAAGGAGAAGGGAGAAGAGAGGGAGAGAAGGAGAAGGGGGAAGGGAGAGAGAAGGAGGGGGGAAGGCGGGGTGAGAGAGAGAGAGAGAGGGGGAGAAAGAAGAGGGGAGAGAAGGGAGAAAGAGAGAGAGTGGGAGGGAGACGGAGAGAAGGGGAGAGAGGGAGGGAGAGAAAGAGAGAGAAATGTTGGAGAAAGGGAGGGAGGGAGAAAAGAAGAGAAACGGGGGGAGAGGGAAAGAGGGGGAAGGAGAGAGAGGGAAAGAGAAGGAGAGAGAGAAGGGGATGAGGGAGATAGAGGGGGGGAGAGGCCTGGGTAAGGGAAGGAGAGAGAGGGAGGGGGTCAGAGGGAGGGAGAGAGAGTGGTAGTGGGGTTTGAGAGAGAGAGAAGGAGGAAGAGGGAGAGAGTGAAAGCGAAGGGAAAGACAGGGAGAGAGAGAAGAAGAGGAAGAGAGAGGGAAGGGGAGAGAGGGGGAGGGGGAGGGAGAGAGAAGTCGGGGAAGAAAGGGAAGGAGTGAGGGAGAGAGAGGGGTGAGAGAGGGTGGAGACAATGAGGGAGAACGCGAGAGATAGAGAGTAGGGTGAGGGAGAGAGGGAAAAAGGAGGGGACAGAGAGAGAGAGATCTTGCATGAGGGAGAGAGGGAGGGGAAGAGAGTGAGAGGGAGAGAGATAGAGCGAGAGGGGAGTTGGAGGTGGAGGAAGAGAAAGGGGGAGAGAGTGAGGAATGGGGAGAGGGGAGTGATCGAGGGTGAGAGAGTTTGAGCTGGGTGAGAAAGAGTGATGAGGAGAGGGAAAGGGAGACAGATGGGCTGATGATACAAACAGGGAACACGTGAACGAGAGAGCGAGGGAGAGAGAGCTGGGGGGGGCGGTGGGCAAGGATGCCATCTGTACAGGAAGTTGGCCTGGTGACTGGGTAACGCACCCGCTGTCTCTGAGCAAACGTTGTCTAGGAAACTATCAGCTCTCCCTTGGAGATCGATCCCTCTCTCTCTGTGCTGCTATACGTCAACAAGGGGAGCTGGACTCAGGAGCTCTGAGCTCCCACAGCCTACCTACCCGTGAGCCCAGCTCCTCAGGCAGAGGCCTAGGGCCTACCGTCAGGTTGGACAGGGCCTAGACTGGGCCCAAACTGAGGCCTCAGCCGAGTCTGTACCGACTTACATAGGAACAGGAGGCCGTTCAGCACCCTCCATCCTCCAGCCTGTACACAGGGACAGGAGGCCATTCAGCCCTCCCTCCTCCAGCCTGTTACACACAGGGATAGGACACCCTCTGGGAGGGGGAGTAATTCTGGTGAATTTGCATGTTACCCACGACCCAGAGGCTGAGATCAGATCTAGGGGATCGGGATGGTCTCCAGTCACTCCAGGCCAGAGCAGGCATGGTCAGACAGGAGAGGGAGAGAGAGGCAGGAGGAGAGAGAGGGAGGGGGAGAGAGAGAGAGAAGCGGGGAGAGAGAGGGAGAGGGAGAGAGGGAGGGAGAGAGAGAGAAGGGAGGGAGAGATAGAGAGAAGGGGGAAAGAGAGGGATGAAGAGAGAGAGAAGAGGGTAAAGGGAGAGAGAGAAGGGAGGGAGAGAGAGAGAGAAGGGGGAGAGAGAGAGGGTGGGGGGGAGAGAGAGAGGGTGGGGGAGAGAGAAAGGGGGAGAGGGAGAGAGTGAGTAGCGGGGAGAGAGAGAGAGGGGGAGAGAGGGAGGGAGAGACAGAGAAGGGGAGAGAGGGAGCGAGAGAGAGAGAGGGTGGGGGAGAGAGAGAGGGTGGGGGAGGGAGAGAGGGTGGGGGAGAGAGTGAGAGAAAGGGAGAGAGGGAGAGAGTGAGTAGCGGGGAGAAAGAGAGGGGGGGAGAGAGGGAGGGAGAGAGAGAGAAGGGGAGAGAGGGAGCGAGAGAGAGAGAAGGGGGAGAGAGAGAGGGTGGGGGAGAGAGAGAGAGAGAAAGGTGGAGAGGGAGAGAGAAGGAGTGAAACAGAGAGAGATGGAGAAGGGGGGAGAGAAGGCGAGAGAGAAGGGGGAGAGAGAGAGAGAAGGGCTGGGAGAGAGAGAGGCAGGAAGAGAGAAGGCGGGATGCAAAAGCAGATAGCGTTAGGACTCAGGGTGGAATACGGCACCTTCCCCCACCCCCACCATCCACATGAAAGAGACAATTACAGCAGTCCCGCAGAACAACTTATCTCAAGATTAAATTAATGAAGCAGGAAGTCCAATTATGTTCCATTTGGCAAGAGGTTCAGTCCTTTATTGCAGGGTGTGACAGGCTGTGATTGCAGGCTCCGGCCTAGCTGATATCGCCCTGTTATCACAGGCCCCAGCCCCAAATTATAGACCCTGAGGAGCTGGTTATTACAATGTACCAAGAACAAGGCAGCAGCAGCTGTGTGAACAGAGACAGTGTGAACCACGCTAAGCATCACACACAGCCAACAGATCATCAACGCTGTTATACCATCAACACTGCTGGGGCACGGCTCTGTCTCTGTATAACACTGGGGTGCAGTACTGGTGGGGACGGGTCTGTCCCTGTATAACACTGGGGTACAGTACTGGTGGGGACGGCTCTGTCTCTGTATAACACTGGGGTACAGTACTGGTGGGGACGGGTCTGTCACTGTATAACACTGGGGTGCAGTACTGGTGGGGACGGGTCTGTCCCTGTATAACACTGGGGTACAGTACTGGTGGGGATGGGTCTGTCCCTGTATAACACTGGGGTACAGTACTGGTGGGGACGGGTCTGTCCCTGTATAACACTGGGGTACAGCACTGGTGGGGACAGGTCTGTCCCTGTATAACACTGGGGTACAGTACTGGTGGGGACGGGTCTGTCCCTGTATAACACTGGGGTACAGTACTGGTGGGGACGGGTCTGTCCCTGTATAACACTGGGGTACAGTACTGGTGGGGATGGGTCTGTCCCTGTATAACACTGGGGTACAGTACTGGTGGGGACGGGTCTGTCCCTGTATAACACTGGGGTACAGTACTGGTGGGGATGGGTCTGTCCCTGTATAACACTGGGGTACAGTACTGGTGGGACGGGTCTGTCCCTGTATAACACTGGGGTACAGCACTGGTGGGGACAGGTCTGTCCCTGTATAACACTGGGGTACAGTACTGGTGGGGACGGGTCTGTCCCTGTATAACACTGGGGTACAGTACTGGTGGGGACAGGTCGGTCCCTGTGTAACACTGGGGCACAGTACTGGTGGGGACGGGCCTGTCCCTGTATAACACTGGGGTACAGTACTGGTGGGGACAGGTCTGTCCCTGTGTAACACTGGGGCACAGTACTGGTGGGGACGGGCCTGTCCCTGTATAACACTGGGGTACAGTACTGGTGGGGACAGGTCTGTCCCTGTATAACACTGGGGTACAGTACTGGTGGGGACAGGTCTGTCACTGTATAACACTGGGGTACAGTACTGGTGGGGACAGGTCTGTCACTGTATAACACTGGGGTACAGTACTGGTGGGGACAGGTCTGTCACTGTATAACACTGGGGTGCAGTACTGGTGGGGACGGGTTTGTCCCTGTATAACACTGGGGTACAGTACTGGTGGGGACAGGTCTGTCACTGTATAACACTGGGGTACAGTACTGGTGGGGATGGGTCTGTCCCTGTATAACACTGGGGTACAGTACTGGTGGGGACGGGTCTGTCACTGTATAACACTGGGGTACAGTACTGGTGGGGATGGGTCTGTCCCTGTATAACACTGGGGTACAGTACTGGTGGGGACGGGTCTGTCCCTGTATAACACTGGGGTACAGTACTGGTGGGGACGGGTCTGTCCCTGTATAACACTGGGGTACAGTACTGGTGGGGACAGGTCTGTCACTGTATAACACTGGGGTGCAGTACTGGTGGGGACGGGTCTGTCCCTGTATAACACTGGGGTACAGTACTGGTGGGGATGGGTCTGTCCCTGTATAACACTGGGGTACAGTACTGGTGGGGACAGGTCTGTCCCTGTATAACACTGGGGTACAGTACTGGTGGGGACGGGTCTGTCCCTGTATAACACTGGGGTACAGTACTGGTGGGGACGGGTCTGTCCCTGTGTAACACTGGGGTACAGTACCGGTGGGGACGGGTCTGTCACTATATAACACTGGGGTACAGTACTGGTGGGGACAGGTCTGTCCCTGTATAACACTGGGGTGCAGTACTGGTGGGGATGGGTCTGTCCCTGTATAACACTGGGGTACAGTACTGGTGGGGACAGGTCTGTCCCTGTATAACACTGGGGTACAGTACTGGTGGGGACGGGTCTGTCACTGTATAACACTGGGGTACAGTACTGGTGGGGACGGGTCTGTCACTGTATAACACTGGGGTACAGTACCGGTGGGGACGGGTCTGTCACTGTATAACACTGGGGTACAGTACTGGTGGGGACGGGTCTGTCACTGTATAACACTGGGGTACAGTACTGGTGGGGACGGGTCTGTCCCAGTATAACACTGGGGTACAGTACTGGTGGGGCCGAGTCTGTCCCTGTATAACACTGGGGTACAGTACTGGTGGGGACGGGTCTGTCACTGTATAACACTGGGGTACAGTACCGGTGGGGACGGGTCTGTCACTGTATAACACTGGGGTACAGTACTGGTGGGGACGGGTCTGTCCCTGTATAACACTGGGGTACAGTACCGGTGGGGACGGGTCTGTCACTGTATAACACTGGGGTACAGTACTGGTGAGGACGGGTCTGTCCCTGTATAACACTGGGGTACAGTACTGGTGGGGCCGAGTCTGTCCCTGTATAACACTGGGGTACAGTACTGGTGGGGACGGGTCTGTCCCTGTATAACACTGGGGTACAGTACTGGTGGGGACGAGTCTCTCACTGTATAACACTGGGGTACAGTACTGGTGGGGAGAGGTCTGTCCCTGTATAACACTGGGGTACAGTACTGGTGGGGACGGGTCTGTCCCTGTATAACACTGGGGTACAGTACTGGTGGGGACGGGTCTGTCCCTGTATAACACTGGGGTACAGTACTGGTGGGGACGGGTCTGTCCCTGTATAACACTGGGGTACAGTACTGGTGGGGACGGGTCTGTCCCTGTATAACACTGGGGTACAGTACTGGTGGGGACGGGTCTGTCACTGTATAACACTGGGGTACAGTACTGGTGGGGACAGGTCTGTCACTGTATAACACTGGGGTACAGTACTGGTGGGGACGGGTCTGTCCCTGTATAACACTGGGGTACAGTACTGGTGGGGACGGGTCTGTCCCTGTATAACACTGGGGTACAGTACTGGTGGGGACGGGTCTGTCCCTGTATATCACTGGGGTACAGTACTGGTGGGGACGGGTCTGTCCCTGTATAACACTGGGGTACAGTACTGGTGGGGCCGAGTCTGTCCCTGTATAACACTGGGGTACAGTACTGGTGGGGATGGGTCTGTCCCTGTATAACACTGGGGTACAGTACTGGTGGGGACGGGTCTGTCCCTGTATAACACTGGGGTACAGTACTGGTGGGGACGGGTCTGTCCCTGTATAACACTGGGGTACAGTACTGGTGGGGACGGGTCTGTCCCTGTATAACACTGGGGTACAGTACTGGTGGGGACGGATCTGTCCCTGTATAACACTGGGGTACAGTACTGGTGGGGACGGGTCTGTCCCTGTATAACACTGGGGTACAGTACTGGTGGGGACGGGTCTGTCCCTGTATAACACTGGGGTACAGTACTGGTGGGGATGGGTCTGTCTCTTATAACACTGGGGTACAGTACTGGTGGGGACAGGTCTGTCCCTGTATAACACTGGGGTACAGTACTGGTGGGGACGGGTCTGTCCCTGTATAACACTGGGGTACAGTACTGGTGGGGACGGGTCTGTCCCTGTATAACACTGGGGTACAGTACTGGTGGGGACGGGTCTGTCCCTGTATAACACTGGGGTACAGTACTGGTGGGGACGGGTCTGTCACTGTATAACACTGGGGTACAGTACTGGTGGGGACGGGTCTGTCCCTGTATAACACTGGGGTACAGTACTGGTGAGGACGGGTCTGTCCCTGTATAACACTGGGGTACAGTACTGGTGGGGACGGGTCTGTCACTGTATAACACTGGGGTACAGTACTGGTGGGGATGGGTCTGTCACTGTATAACACTGGGGTACAGTACTGGTGGGGACGGGTCTGACGCTGTATATGACTGTACTCACTAGGACAGGCGAAGGCTTCCTTGCTGATGATGCTCTTGTTACAGACGTAGCACAATGTGTTCCCCGACACAGTGATGGTGTTGAAGAGGTGCCCATTGGTGATTCTCATCTCTCGTTCCCTGGTCTCCTTCTCTCTCTCCTTCAACTTCTCTTTCGTCTGCGAGTGAGGGGAGGAAGGGAGAGGGCGTTAATGGGCCGGCAGACACAAAGCAGGGGCCCTCCCCAACACCCTTCCCCCACCTGGTTGGAGAGCTCTACCAGCCCAGGCTAGATGGGCCGAAGGTGCTGAACTGTGGCTCTGACTGGCTTGGCAGGTTGGAAGTCTCAGTGGGGACCTTGTCGATATCCCCCAAGGACTTTGTCAGGTTAATGAGCTGGATTTAATCTGGCTGGTTCAACACAAGAGGGACGCAGGCAGCTCTGAAGTGTGCTGTGGGACTATTCTTTCTCTCATTCTCTCTATCCAGGATGTCAAGAAACACTCAACAGAGACGCAGGAGAGATCAGCGATTCTGATACTGGGTAGGGCGGGGAGTGGGGTGGGGGGGCGGAAACGGGGAAGGTTAGAACTGTCCAGGAGGACCGAGAGGACCTGGGATCTCTCCCGGAGAGTCGTGCAGGCAGAGGGTGTGATCGGGACGATGGTGTGAAGGTGGGGGAGACACAGACAATGGGGAGGCCAGGGCGGGCTGTGGGGGTAGGGAGAGGTGTGAGAGCCGGCTGTCGAAGTGAAAGACGGACCCGGAGAAATCCCACCGGGAATTCGGGATAAACCTCTCCGCCCATTCCCCCCCCACCCCTCCACTCCCCACCTGAGATCAGGGACGGGGAGAGGGACATAGATTGGAGAGCAAAGGTCAGGAACACCGACTGGATATCAAGGGTGAAAGGTCAGGGACACACTGGTGACCAAGGGTGAAAGGTCAGGGATACAGACTGGTGCCTAGGGGTGAAAGGTCAGGGACACTGGTGACCAGGAATAAAAGGTCAGGGACACTGACTGGTGACCAGGGGCGAAAGGTCAGGAATACTGACTGGTGACCAGGGGTGAAAGGTCAGGGATACAGACTGGCGCCCAGGGGTGAAAGGTCAGGGACACTGACTGGCAACTGGGGGAAAGGTCAGGGATACTGACTGGTCGAGCAGGGGTGAGAGGTCGTGGCGCTGATTGCCGAGCCAGGGGTGAGAGGTCAGGGGCACTGACCGGTGACCAGGGTGAAAGGTCAGTGGGTGGGTGGGGAGGGGAAGACAGCGCCAGGGTTGGGGTGCAGCAGCAGGTCAGTACAAGCTGTTATTCGGCTGGGATCGAGGAGAGAGAGAGAGAGAGAATAAATCTGCCTTGGGAGCAATGAGCACGTCTATTCATGTGGACAATGGTGGGAACAGAGCCAGGAGCAGGCCCTTTGGAAACAGAGGTCAGGGTGCGGCTGCGTGTGTGTGTGTGTATTCAGCACTTTCCGTGTCAAAAAGTAGTCACAATAACAACGGCCTGTATTCACAGCCAGAGCAAACAGAGGCCTCTTGGCTGACTCCAGCCTTTTCAACCCAGATCATGGCCTTCACTCCACTGCCGTAACCCTTAAAACAAACTCTCGCCACCTCAGTGTCGACGTATCTAACCAGTACTGGGGGGGAGAGGGTCACAAATTCTAAAGCCCCCCCCCCCCCCCGCCACCACTGCCTCCATTTTGTCTCACATGAGGCCACGTGGTCTCTTCCACCATGGCGCGGCCTTCGGACCACGATCCGTAAGATTCAAGGGGTGGGCGCAGAATGAGGCCGCTCGTGCCCGAGGCCCAAGACTGTCCCTTCAGCCGTCTCCAACCCCTACCGCTTGCTTGGCCCCGATCCAATTTGTCAATCATCCCCGACACTTTGATTAGATTCTGCCCCCACTCCCTAATCTCCACTCGAGGGGGGGGGATGAGCCAAGTCCGTCCTATTATCTACGCACCCCACTCCCCCAAAATTAAACCGTTTCATCTGCCCCACTCAAAACTCCCACCCCAGGGGACATCGGCCAAGCATGCAGAGCACCCTAACCTGCACATCCCTGGGCACTACGGGACAATTTAGCATGGCCAATCCACCCTAACCTGCACATCCCTGGGCACAACGGGACAATTTAGCATGGCCAATCCACCCTAACCTGCACATCCCTGGGCACTATCGGACAATTTAGCATGGCCAATCCACCCTAACCTCCACATCCCTGGGCACTATGGGACAATTTAGCATGGCCAATCCACCCTAACCTCCACATCCCTGGGCACTATGGGACAATATAGCATGGCCAATCCACCCAAACCTGCACATCCCTGGGCACCATGGGACAATATAGCATGGCCAATCCACCCTAATCTGCACATCCCTGGGCACCATGGGACAATTTAGCATGGCCAATCCACCCTAACCTGCACATCCCTGGGCACTATGGGACAATTTAGCACGGCCAATCCACCCTAACCTGCACATCCCTGGGCACCATGGGACAATTTAGCATGGCCAATCTACCCTAACCTGCACATCCCTGGGCACTATGGGACAATTTAGCATGGCCAATCCACCCTAACCTGCACATCCCTGGGCACTATGGGACAATTTAGCATGGCCAATCTACACTAACCCGCACATCCCTGGGCACTATGGGACAATTTAGCATGGCCAATCTACCCTAACCTGCACATCCCTGGGCACTATGGGACAATTTAGCATGGCCAATCCACCCTAACCTGCACATCCCTGGGCACCATGGGACAATATAGCATGGCCAATCCACCCTAACCTGCACATCCCTGGGCACGACGGGACAATTTAGCATGGCCAACCCACCCTAACCTGCACATCCCTGAGCACTACGGGACAATTTAGCATGGCCAATCCACCCTAACCTGCACATCCCTGGGCACCATGGGACAATTTAGCATGGCCAATTCACACTAACCTGCATATCTTTGGATTGTGGGAGTTAACGGAACCCCCGGAGGAGACCCATGCAGACACGGGGAGAATGTGCAAACTCCACACCGACAGTCGCCCCGAGGCTGGGATCAAACGCGGGTCCCTGGCGCCGTGAGGCAGCGGCGCTAACCACTGAGGCAATGAACTGGGCTGTTCTCTCTGCACAGATGCTGCCAGACCTGCTGAGTTTTCCCCAGCTCTTTCCTTTGGCGTTGGGGAGGGGCAAGGCTTTCGAGTGTTCCTGGGAGTGTCCACGTGTCTGTCATTCCATACAGAGTGAGAACAGGGTCTTTGACAGGCACAGGAAGACGCAAAGTCAAAAACTCCCCGCTGCTCTCACATACCTCCATCTCCTGATGGTGCTGTCAGCGAGAGACAGCCAGTCAGACAGTTCTCAACCTCACCCAGTCTCTGTCCCACAGCAAGCTCAAACCACTCAGCGGGAAATCCCCCCACCCCACACCTCATCACATCACATTCCCGGCACCGAATGACAATACATGGGCAGAAAGGGGCATTCCGACAGTCTATAAATACTCTGATACACCCCACACCCCTCACTGTAACACACCTATACACCCCACACCCCTCACTGTAACACACTGATATACCCCACACCCCTCACTGTAACACACTGATACACCCGACACCCCTCACTGTAACACACTGATATACCCCACACCCCTCACTGTAACACACTGATACACCCCACACCCCTCACTGTAACACACTGATACACCCCCACACCCCTCACTGTAACACACTGATATACCCCACACCCCTCACTGTAACACACTGATACACCCCACACCCCTCACTGTAACACACTGATATACCCCACACCCCTCACTGTAACACACTGATACACCCGACACCCCTCACTGTAACACACTGATACACCCCACACCCCTCACGGTAACACACTGATACACCCCACACCCCTCACTGTAACACACTGATATACCCCACACCCCTTACTGTAACACACTGATATACCCCACACCCCTCACTGTAACACACTGATACACCTCACACCCCTCACTGTAACACACCTATACACCCCACACCCCTCACTGTAACACACTGATACACCCCACACCCCTCACTGTAACACACTGATACACCCCACACCCCTCACGGTAACACACTGATATATCCCACACCCCTCACGGTAACACACTGATACACCCCACACCCCTCACTGTAACACACTGATACAGCCCACACCCCTCACTGTAACACACTCATATATCCCACACCCCTCACTGTAACACTCTGATATATCCCACACCCCTCACTGTAACACACTGATACAGCCCACACCCCTCACTGTAACACACTGATATACCCCACACCCCTCACTGTAACACATTGATATACCCCACACCCCTCACTGTAACACACTGATATACCCCACACCCCTCACTGTAACACACTGATATACCCCACACCCCTCACGGTAACACACTGATATACCGCACACCCCTCACTGTAACACACCTATACACCCCACACCCCTCACAGTAACACACCTATACACCCCACACCCCTCACAGTAACACACCTATACACCCCACACCCCTCACTGAAACACACTCATATATCCCACACCCCTCACTGTAAGACTCTGATATATCCCACACCCCTCACTGTAACACACTGATACAGCCCACACCCCTCACTGTAACACACTGATATACCCCACACCCCTCACTGTAACACACTGATACACCCCACACCCCTCACTGTAACACGCTGATACACCCACACCCCTCACTGTAACACACTGATACACCCACACCCCTCACTGTAACACACTCATATATCCCACACCCCTCACGGTAACACTCTGATATATCCCACACCCCTCACTGTAACACACTGATACAGCCCACACCCCTCACTGTAACACACTGATATACACTACATCCCTCACTGTAACACACTGATACACCCCACACCACTCACTGTAACACACTGATACACCCCACACCCCTCACTGTAACACAATCATATATCCCACACCCCTCACTGTAACACTCTGATATATCCCACACCCCTCACTGTAACACTCTGATATATCCCACACCCCTCACTCTAACACACTGATATACCCCACACCCCTCACTGTAACACACTGATATATCCCACACCCCTCACTGAAACACACTGATACACCCCACACCCCTCACTGTAACACACTGATATACCACACACCCCTCACTGTAACACACTGATACACCCCACACCCCTCACTGTAACACACTGATACACCCACACCCCTCACTGTAACACACTGACACACCCCACACCCCTCACTGTAACACTCTGATACACCCCACACCCATCCGTGTAACACACTGATACAGCCCACACCCCTCACTGTAACACTCTGATATATCCCACATCCCTCACTGTAACACACTGATACACCCCACACCCCTCACTGTAACACACTCATATATCCCACACCCCTCACTGTAACACTCTGATATATCCCACACCCCTCACTGTAACACACTGATACACCCCACACCCCTCACTGTAACACAGTGATACACCCCACACCCCTCACTGTAACACACTGATACACCCCACATCCCTCACTGTAACACACTGATATACCCCACATCCCTCACTGTAACACACTGATACACCTCACACCCCTCACTGTAACACACTGATACACCCCACACCCCTCACTGTAACACACTGATATACCCCACACCCCTCACTGTAACACTCTGATATATCCCACACCCCTCACTGTAACACACTGATACAGCCCACACCCCTCACTGTAACGCACTGATACACCCCACACCCCTCACTGTAACACACTCATATATCCCACACCCCTCACTGTAACACTCTGATATATCCCACACCCCTCACTGTAACACACTGATATACCCCACACCCCTCACTGTAACACACTGATATATCCCACACCCCTCCCTGTAACACACTGATACACCCCACACCCCTCACTGTAACACACTCATATATCCCACACCCCTCACGGTAACACACTGATATATCCCACACCCCTCACTGTAACACACTGATACACCCCACACCCCTCACTGTAACACACTCATATATCCCATACCCCTCACTGTAACACACTGATATACCCCACACCCCTCACGGTAACACACTGATACACCTCACACCCCTCACTGTAACACACTGATATATCCCACACCCCTCACTGTAACACACTGATACACCCCACACCCCTCACTGTAACACACTCATATATCCCACACCCCTCACGGTAACACACTGATATATCCCACACCCCTCACTGTAACACAGTGATACACCCCACACCCTTCACTGTAACACACTCATATATCCCACACCCCTCACTGCAACACACTGATATACCCCACACCCCTCCATGTAACACACTGACACACCCCACACCCCTCACTGTAACACACTGATATATCCCACACCCCTCACTGTAACACACTGATACACCCCACACCCCTCACTGTAACACACCGATACACCCCACACCCATCACTGTAAGACACTCATATATCCCACACCACTCACTGTAACACACTGATATACCCCACACCCCTCACTGTAACACACTGATACACCCCACACCCCTCACTGTAACACACTGATACACCCCACACCCCTCACTGTAACACACTGATACACCCCACACCCCTCACTGTAACACACTGATACACCCCACACCCCTCACTGTAACACACTGATACACCCCCACACCCCTCACTGTAACACACTGATACACACCACACCTCTCACTGTAACACACTGATACACCCCACACCCCTCACTGTAACACACTGATATACCCCACACCCCTCACTGTAACACAATGATATACCCCACACCCCTCACTGTAACACACTGATACACCCCACACCCCTCACTGTAACACACTCATATATCCCACACCCCTCACGGTAACACTCTGATATATCCCACACCCCTCACTGTAACACACTGATACAGCCCACACCCCTCACTGTAACACACTGATATACACTACATCCCTCACTGTAACACACTGATACACCCCACACCACTCACTGTAACACACTGATACACCCCACACCCCTCACTGTAACACAATCATATATCCCACACCCCTCACTGTAACACTCTGATATATCCCACACCCCTCACTGTAACACTCTGATATATCCCACACCCCTCACTCTAACACACTGATATACCCCACACCCCTCACTGTAACACACTGATATATCCCACACCCCTCACTGAAACACACTGATACACCCCACACCCCTCACTGTAACACACTGATATACCACACACCCCTCACTGTAACACACTGATACACCCCACACCCCTCACTGTAACACACTGATACACCCACACCCCTCACTGTAACACACTGACACACCCCACACCCCTCACTGTAACACTCTGATACACCCCACACCCATCCGTGTAACACACTGATACAGCCCACACCCCTCACTGTAACACTCTGATATATCCCACATCCCTCACTGTAACACACTGATACACCCCACACCCCTCACTGTAACACACTCATATATCCCACACCCCTCACTGTAACACTCTGATATATCCCACACCCCTCACTGTAACACACTGATACACCCCACACCCCTCACTGTAACACAGTGATACACCCCACACCCCTCACTGTAACACACTGATACACCCCACATCCCTCACTGTAACACACTGATATACCCCACATCCCTCACTGTAACACACTGATACACCTCACACCCCTCACTGTAACACACTGATACACCCCACACCCCTCACTGTAACACACTGATATACCCCACACCCCTCACTGTAACACTCTGATATATCCCACACCCCTCACTGTAACACACTGATACAGCCCACACCCCTCACTGTAACGCACTGATACACCCCACACCCCTCACTGTAACACACTCATATATCCCACACCCCTCACTGTAACACTCTGATATATCCCACACCCCTCACTGTAACACACTGATATACCCCACACCCCTCACTGTAACACACTGATATATCCCACACCCCTCCCTGTAACACACTGATACACCCCACACCCCTCACTGTAACACACTCATATATCCCACACCCCTCACGGTAACACACTGATATATCCCACACCCCTCACTGTAACACACTGATACACCCCACACCCCTCACTGTAACACACTCATATATCCCATACCCCTCACTGTAACACACTGATATACCCCACACCCCTCACGGTAACACACTGATACACCTCACACCCCTCACTGTAACACACTGATATATCCCACACCCCTCACTGTAACACACTGATACACCCCACACCCCTCACTGTAACACACTCATATATCCCACACCCCTCACGGTAACACACTGATATATCCCACACCCCTCACTGTAACACAGTGATACACCCCACACCCTTCACTGTAACACACTCATATATCCCACACCCCTCACTGCAACACACTGATATACCCCACACCCCTCCATGTAACACACTGACACACCCCACACCCCTCACTGTAACACACTGATATATCCCACACCCCTCACTGTAACACACTGATACACCCCACACCCCTCACTGTAACACACCGATACACCCCACACCCATCACTGTAAGACACTCATATATCCCACACCACTCACTGTAACACACTGATATACCCCACACCCCTCACTGTAACACACTGATACACCCCACACCCCTCACTGTAACACACTGATACACCCCACACCCCTCACTGTAACACACTGATACACCCCACACCCCTCACTGTAACACACTGATACACCCCACACCCCTCACTGTAACACACTGATACACCCCCACACCCCTCACTGTAACACACTGATACACACCACACCTCTCACTGTAACACACTGATACACCCCACACCCCTCACTGTAACACACTGATATACCCCACACCCCTCACTGTAACACAATGATATACCCCACACCCCTCACTGTAACACACTGATACACCCCACACCCCTCACTGTAACACACTGATATACCCCACCCCCCTCACTGTAACACACTGACATACCCCACCCCCCTCACTGTAACACACTGATATACCTCACACCCCTCTCTGTAACACACTGATACACCCCACACCCCTCACTGTAACACACTGATACACCCCACAGCAGGGTAACGGTCACTCATTGTCTAAGTGTACAGAGTCAGTGTTTATTCAGCAGGGTAAGGGTCACTCATTGTGTTACCGTACAGAATCAGTGTTTATTCAGCAGGGTAAGGGTCACTCGCTGTGTAACCGTACAGAGTCAGTGTTTATTCAGCAGGGTAAGGGTCACTCACTGTGTAACTGTACAGAGTCAGTGTTTATTCAGCAGTGTAAGGGTCACTCGCTGTGTAACCGTACAGAGTCAGGGTTTATTCAGCAGGGTAAGGGTCACTCACTGTGTAACCGTACAGAGTCAGGGTTTATTCAGCAGGGTAAGGGTCACTCGCTGTGTAACCGTACAGAATCAGGGTCTCTTCAGCAGGGTAAGGGTCACTCGCTGTGTAACCGTACAGAGTCAGGGTTTATTCAGCAGGGTAAGGGTCACTCACTGTGTAACTGTACAGAGTCAGTGTTTATTCAGCAGGGTAAGGGTCACTCACTGTGTAACCGGACAGAGTCAGTGTTTATTCAGCTGGGTAAGGGTCACTCACTGTGTAACCGTACAGAGTCAGTGTTTATTCAGCAGGGTAAGGGTCACTCACTGTGTAACCGGACAGAGTCAGTGTTTATTCAGCAGGGTAAGGGTCACTCACTGTGTAACTGTACAGAGTCAGGGTTTATTCAGCAGGGTAAGGGTCACTCACTGTGTAACCGTACAGAGTCAGTGTTTATTCAGCAGGGTAAGGGTCACTCACTGTGTAACCGTACAGCGTCAGGGTTTATTCAGCAGGGTAAGGGTCACTCACTGTGTAACTGTACAGAGTCGGTGTTTATTCAGCAGGGTAAGGGTCACTCACTGTGTAACTGTACAGAGTCAGTGTTTATTCAGCAGGGTAAGGGTCACTCACTGTGTAACCGTACAGAGTCAGTGTTTATTCAGCAGGGTAAGGGTCACTCACTGTGTAACCGTACAGAGTCAGTGTTTATTCAGCAGGGTAAGGGTCACTCACTGTGTAACCGTACAGAGTCAGTGTTTATTCAGCAGGGTAAGGGTCACTCACTGTGTAACCGGACAGAGTCAGTGTTTATTCAGCAGGGTAAGGGTCACTCACTGTGTAACTGTACAGAGTCAGGGTTTATTCAGCAGGGTAAGGGTCACTCACTGTGTAACCGTACAGAGTCAGTGTTTATTCAGCAGGGTAAGGGTCACTCACTGTGTAACCGTACAGCGTCAGGGTTTATTCAGCAGGGTAAGGGTCACTCACTGTGTAACTGTACAGAGTCGGTGTTTATTCAGCAGGGTAAGTGTCACTCACTGTGTAACCGTACAGAGTCAGGGTTTATTCAGCAGGGTAAGGGTCACTCACTGTGTAACCGGACAGAGTCAGTGTTTATTCAGCAGGGTAAGGGTCACTCACTGTGTAACCGTACAGAGTCAGTGTTTATACAGCAGGGTAAGGGTCACTCACTGTGTAACTGTACAGAGACAGTGTTTATTCAGCAGGGTAAGGGTCACTCGCTGTGTAACCGTACAGAGTCAGTGTTTATTCAGCAGGGTAAGGGTCACTCACTGTGTTACCGTACAGAGTCACGGTTTATTCAGCAGGGTAAGGGTCACTCACTGTGTAACCGTACAGAGTCAGTGTTTATTCAGCAGGGTAAGGGTCACTTACTGTGTAACCGTACAGAGTCAGGGTTTATTCAGCAGGGTAAGGGTCACTCACTGTGTAACCGTACAAAGTCAGGGTTTATCCAACAGGTTAAGGGTCAGTCACAGTGTAACTGTACAGAGTCAGTGTTTATTCAGCAGGGTAAGAGTCACTCACTGTGTAACCGTACAGAGTCAGGGTTTATTCAGCAGGGTAAGGGTCACTCACTGTGTAACCGTACAGAGTCAGTGTTTATTCAGCAGGGTAAGGGTCACTCACTGTGTAACCGTACAGAGTCTGTGTTTATTCAGCAGAGTAAGGGTCACTCACTGTGTAACCGTACAGAGACAGTGTTTATTCAGCAGGGTAAGGGTCACTCACTGTGTAACCGTACAGAGTCAGTGTTTATTCAGCAGGGTAAGGGTCACTCACTGTGTAACCGTACAGAGTCTGTGTTTATTCAGCAGAGTAAGGGTCACTCACTGTGTAACCGTACAGAGACAGGGTTTATTCAGCAGCGTAAGCGTCACTCACTGTGCAACCTTACAGAGTCAGTGTTTATTCAGCAGCGTAAGCGTCACTCACTGTGTAACCTTACAGAGTCAGTGTTTATTCAGCAGGGTTAGGGGCACTCACTGTGTAACCGTACAGAGTCAGTGTTTATTCAGCAGGGTAAGGGCCACGCACAGTGTAACCGTACAGAGTCAGTCTTTATTCAGTAGGGTAAGGGTCACTCACTGTGTAACCGTACAGAGTCAGTGTTTATTCAGCAGGGTAACGGTCACTCAATGTGTATCCATACAGAGTCAGTGTATATTCAGCAGAGTAAGGGTCACTCACTGTGTAACCTTACAGAGTCAGTGTTTATACAGCAGGGTAAGGGTCACTCGCTGTGTAACCGTACAGAGTCAGTGTTTATTCTGCAGGGTAAGGGTCACTCGCTGTGTAACCGTACAGAGTCAGTGTTTATTCAGCAGGGTAAGGGTCACTCACTGTGTAACCGTACAGAGTCAGTGTTTATTCAGCAGGGTTAGGGTCACTCACTGTGTAACCGTACAGAGTCAGGGTTTATTCAGCAGGGTAAGGGTAACTTACTGTGTAACCGTACAGAGTCAGTGTTTATTCAGCAGGGGAAAGGTCACTCACTGTGTAACCTTACAGAGTCAGTGTTTATTCAGCAGGGGAAGGGTCACTCACTGTGTAACCGTACAGAGTCAGGGTTTATTCAGCAGGGTAAGTGTCACTCACTGTGTAACCGTACAGAGTCAGTGTTTAATCAGCAGGGTAACGGTCACTCACTGTGTAACCGTACAGAGTCAGTGTTCATTCAGCAGGGTAAGGGTCACTAACTGTGTAACCGTACAGAGTCAGTGTTTATTCAGCAGGGTAAGGGTCACTCACTGTGTAACCGTACAGTCAGTGTTTATTCAGCAGGGTAAGGGTCACTCACTGTGTAACCGTACAGAGTCAGTGTTTATTAAGCAGGGTAAGGGTCACTCACTGTGTTACCGTACAGAGTCAGTGTTTATTCAGCAGGGTAAGGGTCACTAACTGTGTAACCATACAGAGTCAGTGTTTATTCAGCAGGGTAAGGGTCACTCACTGTGTAACCGTACAGAGTCAGTGTTTATTCAGCAGGGTAAGGGTCACTCACTGTGTAACCGTACAGAGTCAGTGTTTATTCAGCAGGGTAAGGGTCACTCACTGTGTAACCGTACAGAGTCAGTGTTTATTCAGCAGGGTAAGTGTCACTCGCTGTGTAACCGTACAGAGTCAGTGTTTATTCAGCAGGGTAACGGTCACTCACTGTGTAACCGTACAGAGTCAGTGTTTATTCAGCAGGGTAAGGGTCACTCACTGTGTAACCGTACAGAGTCAGTGTTTATTCAGCAGGGTAAGTGTCACTCACTGTGTAAACGTACAGACTCAGTGTTTATTCAGCAGGGTAAGGGTCACTCACTGTGTAACCGTACAGAGTCAGTGTTTATTCAGCAGGGTAAGGGTCACTCGCTGTGTAACCGTACAGAGTCAGGGTTTATTCAGCAGGTTAAGTGTCACTCACTGTGTAACCGTACAGAGTCAGTGTTTATTCAGCAGGGTAAGGGTCACTCACTGTGTAACCGTACAGAGTCAGTGTTTATTCAGCAGGGTAAGGGTCACTCACTGTGTAACCGTACAGAGTCAGTGTTTATTAAGCAGGGTAAGGGTCACTCACTGTGTTACCGTACAGAGTCAGTGTTTATTCAGCAGGGTAAGGGTCACTAACTGTGTAACCATACAGAGTCAGTGTTTATTCAGCAGGGTAAGGGTCACTCACTGTGTAACCGTACAGAGTCAGTGTTTATTCAGCAGGGTAAGGGTCACTCACTGTGTAACCATACAGAGTCAGTGTTTATTCAGCAGGGTAAGGGTCACTCACTTTGTAACCGTACAGAGTCAGGGTATATTCAGCAGGGTAAGGGTCACTCACTGTGTAACCGTACAGAGTCAGTGTTTATTCAGTAGGGTAAGGGTCACTGTGTAACCGTACAGAGTCAGTGTTTATTCAGCAGGGTGAGGGTCACTCACTGTGTAACCGTACAGAGTCAGGGTTTATTCAGCAGGGTAAGTGTAACTCACTGTGTAACCGTACAGACTCAGTGTTTATTCAGCAGGGAAAGGGTCACTCACTGTGTAACCGTACAGAGTCAGTGTTTATTCAGCAGGGTAAGGGTCACTCGCTGTGTAACCGTACAGAGTCAGGGTTTATTCAGCAGGGTAAGTGTCACTCACTGTGTAACCGTACAGAGTCAGTGTTTATTCAGCAGGGTAAGGGTCACTCACTGTGTAACCGTACAGAGTCAGTGTTTATTCAGCAGGGTAAGGGTCACTCACTGTGTAACCGTACAGAGTCAGTGTTTATTCAGCAGGGTAAGTGTCACTCGCTGTGTAACCGTACAGAGTCAGTGTTTATTCAGCAGGGTAACGGTCACTCACTGTGTAACCGTACAGAGTCAGTGTTTATTCAGCAGGGTAAGGGTCACTCACTGTGTAACCATACAGAGTCTGTGTTTATTCAGCAGGGTAAGGGTCACTCGCTGTGTAACCGTACAGAGTCAGTGTTTAATTAGCAGGGTAAGGGTCACTCACTGTGTAACCGTACAGAGTCAGTGTTTATTCAGCAGGGTAAGGGTCACTCACTGTGTAACCGTACAGAGTCAGGGTTTATTCAGCAGGGTAAGTGTCACTCACTGTGTAAACGTACAGACTCAGTGTTTATTCAGCAGGGTAAGGGTCACTCACTGTGTAACCGTACAGAGTCAGTGTTTATTCAGCAGGGTAAGGGTCACTCGCTGTGTAACCGTACAGAGTCAGGGTTTATTCAGCAGGTTAAGTGTCACTCACTGTGTAACCGTACAGAGTCAGTGTTTATTCAGCAGGGTAAGGGTCACTCACTGTGTAACCGTACAGAGTCAGTGTTTATTCAGCAGGGTAAGGGTCACTCACTGTGTAACCGTACAGAGTCAGTGTTTATTAAGCAGGGTAAGGGTCACTCACTGTGTTACCGTACAGAGTCAGTGTTTATTCAGCAGGGTAAGGGTCACTAACTGTGTAACCATACAGAGTCAGTGTTTATTCAGCAGGGTAAGGGTCACTCACTGTGTAACCGTACAGAGTCAGTGTTTATTCAGCAGGGTAAGGGTCACTCACTGTGTAACCATACAGAGTCAGTGTTTATTCAGCAGGGTAAGGGTCACTCACTTTGTAACCGTACAGAGTCAGGGTATATTCAGCAGGGTAAGGGTCACTCACTGTGTAACCGTACAGAGTCAGTGTTTATTCAGTAGGGTAAGGGTCACTGTGTAACCGTACAGAGTCAGTGTTTATTCAGCAGGGTGAGGGTCACTCACTGTGTAACCGTACAGAGTCAGGGTTTATTCAGCAGGGTAAGGGTCACTCGCTGTGTAACCGTACAGAGTCAGGGTTTATTCAGCAGGGTAAGTGTCACTCACTGTGTAACCGTACAGAGTCAGTGTTTATTCAGCAGGGTAAGGGTCACTCACTGTGTAACCGTACAGAGTCAGTGTTTATTCAGCAGGGTAAGGGTCACTCGCTGTGTAACCGTACAGAGTCAGTGTTTATTCAGCAGGGTAATGGTCACTGTGTAACCGTACAGAGTCAGTGTTTATTCAGCAGGGTAAGGGTCACTCACTGTGTAACCGTACAGAGTCAGTGTTTATTAAGCAGGGTAAGGGTCACTCACTGTGTTACCGTACAGAGTCAGTGTTTATTCAGCAGGGTAAGGGTCACTAACTGTGTAACCATACAGAGTCAGTGTTTATTCAGCAGGGTAAGGGTCACTCACTGTGTAACCGTACAGAGTCAGTGTTTATTCAGCAGGGTAAGGGTCACTCACTGTGTAACCGTACAGAGTCAGTGTTTATTCAGTAGGGTCAGGGTCACTCACTGTGTAACCGTACAGAGTCAGTGTTTATTCAGCAGGGTAAGGGTCACTCAATGTGTATCCATACAGAGTCAGTGTTTATTCAGCACGGTGAGGATCACTCACTGTGTATTATACAGATTCAGTGTTTATTCAGCAGGGTAAGGGTCACTCACTGTGTAACCGTACAGAGTCAGTGTTTATTCAGCAGGGTAACGGTCACTCACTGTGTAACCGTACAGACTCAGTGTTTATTCAGCAGGGTAAGGGTCACTCACTGTGTAACCGTACGGAGTCAGTGTTTAATCAGCTGGGTAAGGGTCACTCACTGTGTAACCGTACAGAGTCAGGGTTTATTCAGCAGGGTAAGGGTCACTCACTGTGTAACCGTACAGAGTCAGTGTTTATTCAGCAGGGTATGGGTCACTCACTGTGTAACCGTACAGACACAGTGTTTATACAGCAGGGTAAGGGTCACTCACTGTGTAACAGTACAGAGTCAGTGTTTATTCAGCAGGGTAAGGGTCACTCACTGTGTAACCGTACAGAGTCAGTGTTTATTCAGCAGGGTAAGGGTCACTCGCTGTGTAACCGTACAGAGTCTGTGTTTATTCAGCAGGGTAAGGGTCACTCGCTGTGTAACCGTACAGAGTCAGTGTTTATTCAGCAGGGTAAGTGTCACTCGCTGTGTAACCGTACAGAGTCAGTGTGTATGCAGCAGGGTAAGGGTCACTCACTGTGTAACGGTACAGAGTCAGTGTTTATACAGCAGGGTAAGGGTCACTCGCTGTGTAACCGTACAGAGTCAGTGTTTATTCAGCAGGGTAAGGGTCACTCGCTGTGTAACCGTACAGTCAGTGTTTATTCAGCAGGGTAATGGTCACTGTGTAACCGTACAGAGTCAGTGTTTATTCAGCAGGGTAAGGGTCACTCACTGGGTAACCGTACAGAGTCAGTGTTTATTAAGCAGGGTAAGGGTCACTCACTGTGTTACCGTACAGAGTCAGTGTTTATTCAGCAGGGTAAGGGTCACTAACTGTGTCACCATACAGAGTCAGTGTTTATTCAGCAGGGTAAGGGTCACTCACTGTGTAACCGTACAGAGTCAGTGTTTATTCAGCAGGGTAAGGGTCACTCACTGTGTAACCGTACAGAGTCAGTGTTTATTCAGTAGGGTCACGGTCACTCACTGTGTAACCGTACAGAGTCAGTGTTTATTCAGCAGGCTAAGGGTCACTCAATGTGTATCCATACAGAGTCAGTGTTTATTCAGCACGGTGAGGATCACTCACTGTGTTTGATACAGATTCAGTGTTTATTCAGCAGGGTATGGGTCACTCGCTGTGTAACCGTACAGAGTCATTGTTTATTCAGCAGGGTAACGGTCACTCACTGTGTAACCGCACAGAGTCAGTGTTTATTCAGCAGGGTAAGGGTCACTCACTGTGTAACCATACAGAGTCAGTGTTTATTCAGCAGGGTAAGGGTCACTCGCTGTGTAACTGTACAGAGTCAGTGTTTAATCAGCAGGGTAAGGGTCACTCACTGTGTTACCGTACAGAGTCAGTGTTTATTCAGCAGGGTAAGGGTCACTAACTGTGTCACCGTACAGAGTCAGGGTTTATACAGCAGGGTAAGGGTCACTCGCTGTGTAACCGTACAGAGTCAGTGTTTATTCAGCAGGGTAAGTGTCACTCGCTGTGTAACCGTACAGAGTCAGTGTGTACGCAGCAGGGAAAGGGTCACTCGCTGTGTAACCGTACAGAGTCAGTGTTTATTCAGCAGGGTAAGGGTCACTCCCTGTGTAACTGTACAGAGTCAGTGTTTATTCAGCAGGGTAAGTGTCACTCACTGTGTAACTGTACAGAGTCAGGGTTTATTCAGCAGGGGAAGGGTCACTCACTGTCTAACTGTACAGAGACAGGGTTTGTTCAGCAGGGTAAGGGTCACTCACTGTGTAACCGCACACAGTCAGTATTTATTCAGCAGGGTAAGGGTCACTCACTGTGTAACCGTACAGAGTCAGGGTTTATTCAGCAGGGTAAGGGTCACTCACTGTGTAACCGTACACAGTCAGGGTTTATTCAGCTGGGTAAGGGTCACTCAATGTGTAACCGTTCAGAGTCAGTGTTTATTCAGCAGGGTAAGGGTCACTCACTATGTAACCGTACACAGTCAGGGTTTATTCAGCTGGGTAAGGGTCACTCAATGTGTATCCATACAGAGTCAGTGTTTATTCAGCACGGTGAGGATCACTCACTGTGTATTATACAGATTCAGTGTTTATTCAGCAGGGTAAGGGTCACTCGCTGTGTAACCGTACAGAGTCAGTGTTTATTCAGCAGGGTAAGGGTCACTCGCTGTGTAACCGTACAGAGTCAGTGTTTATTCAGCCGGGTAAGGGTCACTCACTGTGTAACCGTACAGAGTCAGTGTTTATTCAGCAGGGTAAGGGTCACTCACTGTGTAACCGTACAGAGTCAGTGTTTATTCAGCAGGGTAAGGGTCACTCACTGTGTAACCGTACAGAGTCAGTGTTTATTCAGCAGGGTAAGGGTCACTCACTGTGTAACCGTACAGAGTCAGTGTTTATTCAGCAGGGTAAGTGTCACTCACTGTGTAACTGTACAGAGTCAGTGTGTACGCAGCAGGGAAAGGGTCACTCGCTGTGTAACCGTACAGAGTCAGTGTTTATTCAGCAGGGTAAGTGTCACTCGCTGTGTAACCGTACAGAGTCAGTGTGTACGCAGCAGGGAAAGGGTCACTCGCTGTGTCACCGTACAGAGTCAGTGTTTATTCAGCAGGGTAAGTGTCACTCACTGTGTAACTGTACAGAGTCAGTGTTTATTCAGCAGGGTAAGGGTCACTCACTGTGTAACTGTACAGAGTCAGTGTTTATTCAGCAGGGTAAGGGTCACTCGCTGTGTAACCGTACAGAGTCAGTGTGTATGCAGCAGGGTAAGGGTCACTCGCTGTGTAACCGTACAGAGTCAGTGTTTATTCAGCAGGGTAAGGGTCACTCACTGTGTAACTGTACAGAGTCAGTGTTTATTCAGCAGGGTAAGGGTCACTCATTGTGTAACCGTACAGAGTCAGTGTTTATACAGCAGGGTAAGGGTCACTCACTGTGTAACTGTACAGAGTCAGTGTTTATTCAGCAGGGTAAGGGTCACTCACTGTGTAACTGTACAGAGTCAGTGTTTATTCAGCAGGGTAAGTGTCACTCGCTGTGTAACCGTACAGAGTCAGTGTTTATTCAGCAGGGTAAGGGTCACTCATTGTGTAACCGTACAGAGTCAGTGTTTATTCAGCAGGGTAAGTGTCACTCACTGTGTAACCGTACAGAGTCAGTGTTTATACAGCAGGGTAAGTGTCACTCGCTGTGTAACCGTACAGAGTCAGTGTGTATGCAGCAGGGTAAGGGTCCCTCACTGTGTAAGGGTACAGAGTCAGTGTTTATACAGCAGGGTAAGGGTCACTCGCTGTGTAACCGTACAGAGTCAGTGTTTATTCAGCAGGGTAAGTGTCACTCGCTGTGTAACCGTACAGAGTCAGTGTTTATTCAGCAGGGTAAGTGTCACTCGCTGTGTAACCGTACAGAGTCAGTGTTTATTCAGCAGGGTAAGTGTCACTCACTGTTTAACTGTACAGAGTCAGGGTTTATTCAGCAGGGTAAGGGTCACTCACTGTCTAACTGTACAGAGACAGGGTTTGTTCAGCAGGGTAAGGGTCACTCACTGTGTAACCGCACACAGTCAGTATTTATTCAGCAGGGTAAGGGTCACTCACTGTGTAACCGTACAGAGTCAGGGTTTATTCAGCAGGGTAAGGGTCACTCACTGTGTATCCGTACAGAGTCAGTGTGTATTCAGCAGGGTAAGGGTCACTCACTGTTTAACCGTACAGAATCAGGGTTTATTCAGCAGGGTAAGGGTCACTCACTGTCTAACCGTTCAGAGTCGGTGTTTATTCAGCGGGGTAAGGGTCACTCACTGTGTAACTGTACAGAGACAGTGTTTATTCAGCAGGGTAAGGGTCACTCACTGTGCAACCGTACAGAGTCAGGGTTTATTCAGCAGGGTAAGGGTCACTCACTGTGTAACCGTACAGAGTCAGTGTTTATTCAGCAGGGGAAGGGTCACTCACTGTGTAACCGTACAGAGTCAGTGTTTATACAGCAGGGTAAGGGTCACTCACTGTGTAACCGTACAGAGTCAGTGTTTATTCAGCAGGGTAAGGGTCACTCACTGTGTAACCGTACAGAGTCAGTGTTTATTCAGCACGGTGAGGATCACTCACTGTGTATTATACAGATTCAGTGTTTATTCAGCAGGGTAAGGGTCACTCGCTGTGTAACCGTACAGAGTCAGTGTTTATTCAGCAGGGTAACGGTCACTCACTGTGTAACCGCACAGAGTCAGTGTTTATTCAGCAGGGTAAGGGTCACTCACTGTGTAACCATACAGAGTCAGTGCTTATTCAACAGGGTAAGGGTCACTCGCTGTGTAACCGTACAGAGTCAGTGTTTATTCAGCAGGGTAAGGGTCACTCGCTGTGTAACTGTACAGAGTCAGTGTTTATTCAGCAGGGTAAGGGTCACTCACTGTGTAACCGTACAGAGTCAGTGTTTATTCAGCACGGTGAGGATCACTCACTGTGTATTATACAGATTCAGTGTTTATTCAGCAGGGTAAGGGTCACTCGCTGTGTAACCGTACAGAGTCAGTGTTTATTCAGCAGGGTAACGGTCACTCACTGTGTAACCGTACAGAGTCAGTGTTTATTCAGCAGGGTAAGGGTCACTCACTGTGTAACCATGCAGAGTCAGTGCTTATTCAACAGGGTAAGGGTCACTCGCTGTGTAACCGTACAGAGTCAGTGTTTATTCAGCAGGGTAAGGGTCACTCGCTGTGTAACTGTACAGAGTCAGTGTTTAATCAGCAGGGTAAGGGTCACTCACAGTGTAACCGTACAGAGTCAGTGTTCATTCAGCAGGGTAAGGGTCACTCACTGTGTAACCGTACAGAGTCAGTGTTTATTCAGCAGGGTAAGGGTCACTCACTGTGTAACCGTACAGAGTCAGTGTTTATTCAGCAGGGTAAGGGTCACTCACTGTGTAACCGTACAGAGTCAGTGTTTATTCAGCAGGGTAAGTGTCACTCACTGTGTAACTGTACAGAGTCAGTGTTTATACAGCAGGGTAAGGGTCACTCGCTGTGTAACCGTACAGAGTCAGTGTTTATTCAGCAGGGTAAGTGTCACTCGCTGTGTAACCGTACAGAGTCAGTGTTTATTCAGCAGGGTAAGGGTCACTCACTGTGTAACCGTACAGAGTCAGTGTGTACGCAGCAGGGAAAGGGTCACTCGCTGTGTAACCGTACAGAGTCAGTGTTTATTCAGCAGGGTAAGTGTCACTCGCTGTGTAACCGTACAGAGTCAGTGTGTATGCAGCAGGGTAAGGGTCCCTCACTGTGTAACCGTACAGAGTCAGTGTTTATACAGCAGGGTAAGGGTCACTCACTGTGTAACCGTACAGAGTCAGTGTTTATTCAGCAGGGTAAGGGTCACTCGCTGTGTAACCGTACAGAGTCAGTGTTTATTCAGCAGGGTAAGTGTCACTCACTGTGTAACTGTACAGAGTCAGGGTTTATTCAGCAGGGTAAGGGTCACTCACTGTCTAACTGTACAGAGACAGGGTTTGTTCAGCAGGGTAAGGGTCACTCACTGTGTAACCGTACAGAGTCAGTGTTTATTCAGCAGGGTAAGTGTCACTCACTGTGTAACTGTACAGAGTCAGGGTTTATTCAGCAGGGTAAGGGTCACTCACTGTCTAACTGTACAGAGACAGGGTCTCTTCAGCAGGGTAAGGGTCACTCACTGTCTAACCGTTCAGAGTCAGTGTTTATTCAGCAGGGTAAGGGTCACCCACTGTGTAACCGTACAGAGTCAGTGTTTATTCAGCAGGGTAAGTGTCACTCACTGTGTAACTGTACAGAGTCAGGGTTTATTCAGCAGGGTAAGGGTCACTCACTGTCTAACTGTACAGAGACAGGGTTTGTTCAGCAGGGTAAGGGTCACTCACTGTGTAACCGTACAGAGTCAGTGTGTATGCAGCAGGGTAAGGGTCACTCACTGTCTAACCGTTCAGAGTCAGTGTTTATTCAGCAGGGTAAGGGTCACCCACTGTGTAACCGTACAGAGTCAGGGTTTATTCAGCAGGGTAAGGGTCACTCACTGTGTAACCGTACAGAGTCAGTGTTTATTCAGCAGGGTAAGGGTCACTCACTGTGTAACCGTGCAGAGTCAGTGTTTATTCAGCAGGGTAAGGGTCACTTACTGTGTTACCGTACAGAGTCAGTGTTTATTCAGCAGGGTAAGGGTCACTCACTGTGTAACCGTACAGAGTCAGTGTTTATTCAGCAGGGTAAGGGTCACTCACTGTGTAACCGTACAGAGTCAGTGTTTATTCAGCAGGGTAAGGGTCACTCACTGTGTAACTGTACAGAGTCAGTGTTTATTCAGCAGGGTAAGGGTCACTCACTGTGTAACCGTACAGAGTCAGTGTGTATTCAGCAGGGTAAGGGTCACTCACTGTGTATCCATACAGAGTCAGTGTTTATTCAGCAGGGTAAGGGTCACTCACTGTGTAACCATACAGAGTCAGTGCTTATTCAACAGGGTAAGGGTCACTCGCTGTGTAACCGTACAGAGTCAGTGTTTATTCAGCAGGGTAAGGGTCACTCGCTGTGTAACTGTACAGAGTCAGTGTTTAATCAGCAGGGTAAGGGTCACTCACTGTGTAACCGTACAGAGTCAGTGTTTATTCAGCAGGGTCAGGGTCACTCACTGTGTAACCGTACAGAGTCAGTGTTTATTCAGCAGGGTAAGGGTCACTCACTGTGTAACCGTACAGAGTCAGTGTTTATTCAGCAGGGTAAGGGTCACTCACGGTGTAACCGTACAGAGTCAGTGTTTATTCAGCAGGGTAAGTGTCACTCACTGTGTAACTGTACAGAGTCAGTGTTTATACAGCAGGGTAAGGGTCACTCGCTGTGTAACCGTACAGAGTCAGTGTTTATTCAGCAGGGTAAGTGTCACTCGCTGTGTAACCGTACAGAGTCAGTGTGTACGCAGCAGGGAAAGGGTCACTCGCTGTGTAACCGTACAGAGTCAGTGTTTATACAGCAGGGTAAGGGTCCCTCACTGTGTAACTGTACAGAGTCAGTGTTTATTCAGCAGGGTAAGTGTCACTCACTGTGTAACTGTACAGAGTCAGGGTTTATTCAGCAGGGTAAGGGTCACTCACTGTGTAACCGTACAGAGACAGGGTTTGTTCAGCAGGGTAAGGGTCACTCACTGTGTAACCGCACACAGTCAGTATTTATTCAGCAGGGTAAGGGTCACTCACTGTGTAACCGTACAGAGTCAGGGTTTATTCAGCAGGGTAAGGGTCACTCACTGTGTAACCGTACAGAGTCAGTGTGTATTCAGCAGGGTAAGGGTCACTCACTGTGCAACCGTGCAGAGTCAGTGTTTATTCAGCAGGGTAAGGGTCACTCACTGTGTTACCGTACAGAGTCAGGGTTTATTCAGCAGTGTAAGGGTCATTCACTGTGTAACTGTCCAGAGTCAGTGTTTATTCAGCAGGGTAAGGGTCACTCACTGTGTAACTGTATGAAGTCACTGTTTATTCAGCAGGGTAAGGGTCACTCACTTTGTAACCGTACAGAATCAGAGTTTACTCAGCAGGGTAAGGGTCACTCACTGTGTAACTGTACGAAGTCACTGTTTATTCAGCCGGGTAAGGGTCACTCACTGTGTAACCGTACAGAGTCAGTGTTTATTCAGCAGGGTAAGGGTCACTCAATGTGTAACCGTACAGAGTCAGGGTTGATTCAGCAGGGTAATGGTCACTCACTGTGTAACTGTACAGAGTCAGTGTTTATTCAGCAGGGTAAGGGTCACTCACTGTGTAACTGTACAGAGTCAGTGTTTATTCAGCAGAGTAAGGGTCACTCGCTGTGTAACCATACAGAATCAGAGTTTACTCAGCAGGGTAAGGGTCACTCACTGTGTAACTGTACGAAGTCACTGTTTATTCAGCAGGGTAAGGGTCACTCACTTTGTAACCATACAGAGTCAGGGTTGATTCAGCAGGGTAAGGGTCACTCACTGTGTAACCGTACAGAGTCAGTGTTTATTCAGCAGGGTAAGGGTCACTCAGTGTGTAATCGTACAGAGTCAGTGTTTATACAGCAGGATAAGGGTCAATCACTGTGTTACCGTACAGAGACAGTGTTTATTCAGCACGGTAAGGGTCACTCACTGTGTAACTGTACAGAGTCAGGCTTTATTCAACAGGGTAAGAGTCACTCACTGTGTTACTGTACAGAGTCAGGGTTTATTCAGCAGGGTAAGGGACACTCACTGTCTAACTGTACACAGACAGGGTTTATTCAGCAGGGTAAGGGTCACTCACTGTGTTACCGTACAGAGAAAGTGTTTATTCAGCAGGGTAAGGGTCACTCACTGTGTAACCGTACAGAGTCAGGGTTTATTCAGCAGGGTAAGGGTCACTCACTGTGTAACCGTACAGAGTCAGGGTTTATTCAGCTGGGTAAGGGTCACTCAATGTGTATCCGTACAGAGTCAGTGTTTATTCAGCACGGTGAGGATCACTCACTGTGTATTATACAGATTCAGTGTTTATTCAGCAGGGTAAGGGTCACTCACTGTGGAACCGTACAGAGTCTGGGTTTATTCTCCAGAATCAGGGTCACTCACTTTGTAACTGTACAGAGTCAGAGTTTATTCAGCAGGTTAAGGGTCACTCACTGTCTAACTGTACAGAGTCAGTGTTTATTCAGCAGGGTAAGGGTCACTAACTGTGTAACCGTACAGAGTCAGTGTTTATTCAGCAGGGTAAGGGTCACTCACTGTGTAACCGTACAGAGTCAGTGTTTATTCAGTAGGGTAAGGGTCACTCACTGTGTAACCGTACAGAGTCAGTGTTTATTCAGCAGGGTAAGGGTCACTCACTGTGTAACCGTACAGAGTCAGTGTTTATTCAGTAGGGTAAGGGTCACTCACTGTGTAACCGTACAGAGTCAGTGTTTATTCAGCAGGGTAAGGGTCACTCATTGTGTAACTGTACGAAGTCACTGTTTATTCAGCAGGGTAAGGGTCACTCACTTTGTAACCGTACAGAATCAGAGTTTACTCAGCAGGGTAAGGGTCACTCACTGTGTAACTGTACGAAGTCACTGTTTATTCAGCAGGGTAAGGGTCACTCACTTTGTAACCGTACAGAGACAGGGTTTATTCAGCAGGGTAAGGGTCACTCACTGTGTAACTGTCCAGAGTCAGTGTTTATTCAGCAGGGTAAGGGTCACTCACTGTGTAACTGTACAGAGTCAGGGTTTATTCAGCAGGGTAAGGGTCGCTCACTGTGTTACCGTACAGAGACAGTGTTTATTCAGCAGGGTAAGGTTCACTCACTGTGTAACCGTACAGAGTCAGTGTTTATACAGAAGAGTAAGGGTCACTCACTGTGTAACTGTACAGAGTCAGGGTTTATACAGCAGGGTAATGGTCACTCACTGTGTAACCGTACAGAGTCAGGGTTTATTCAGCAGGGTATGGGTCACTCACTGAGCAACCGTACAGAGTCAGTGTTTATTCTGCAGGGTAAGGGTCACTCACTGTGTAACCGTACAGAGTCAGTGTTTATACAGCAGGGTATGCTCACTCACTAAGCAACCGTACAGAGTCAGTGTTTATTCAGCAGAGTGAGGGTCACTCACTGTGTAACCGTACAGAGTCAGTGTTTATTCAGCAGGGTAAGGGTCACTCACTGTGTTACCGTACAGAGTCAGTGTTTATACAGAAGGGTAAGGGTCACTCACTGTGTAACTGTACAGAGTCAGGGTTTATTCAGCAGGGTAAGGGTCACTCACTGTGTAACCGTACAGAGTCAGTGTTTATTCACCAGGGTATGGGTCACTCACTGTGTAACCGTACAGAGTCAGGGTTTATTCAGCAGGGTAAAGATCACTCACTGTGTACTATACAGAGTCAGGGTTTATTCAGCAGGGTAAGGGTCACTCACTGTGTAACCGTACAGAGTCATGGTTTATACAGCAGGGTATGGGTCACTCACTGAACAACCGTACAGACTCAGTGTTTATTCAGCAGGGTGAGGGTCACTCACTGTGTAACCGTACAGAGTCAGGGTTTATACAGCAGGGTATGGGACACTCACTGTGTAACCTTACAGAGTCAGTGTTTATTCAGCAGGGTAAGGGTCACTCACTGTGTAACCGTACAGAGTCAGTGTTTATTCAGCAGGGTAAGGGTCACTGTGTAACCGTACAGAGTCAGTGTTTATTCAGCAGGGTGAGGGTCACTCGCTGTGTTACCGTACAGAGTCAGTGTTTATTCAGCAGGGAAAGGGTCACTCACTGTGTAACCGTATAGAGTCAGTGTTTATTCAGCAGGGTAAGGGTCACTCGCTGTGTAACCGTACAGAGTCAGTGTTTATTCAGCAGGGTAAGGGTCACTCGCTGTGTAACCGTACAGAGTCAGTGTTTATTCAGCAGGGTAAGGGTCACTCGCTGTGTAACCGTACAGAGTCAGTGTTTATTCAGCAGGGTAACGGTCACTCACTGTGGAACCGTACAGAGTCAGTGTTTATTCAGCAGGGTAGGGGTCACTCACTGTGTAACTGTACAGAGTCAATACTTATTCAGCAGGGTAAGGGTCACTCGCTGTGTAACCGTACAGAGTCAGTGTTTATTCAGCAGGGTAAGTGTCACTCACTGTGTAACTGCACAGAGTCAGGGTTTATTCAGCAGGGTAAGGGTCACTCACTGTGTTACCGTACAGAGTCAGTGATTATACAGCAGGGTAAGTATTACTCATGGTGTAACCGTACAGAGTCAGGGTTTATTCAGCAAGGTAAGGGGTACTCACTGTGTAACCGTACAGAGTCAGGGTTTATTCAGCTGGGTAAGGGTCACTCACTGTGTAACCGTACAGAGTCAGTGTTTATTCAGCAGGGTAAGGGTCACTCACTGTGTAACCGTACAGAGTCAGTGTTTATTCAGCAGGGTAAGGGTCACTCACTGTGTAACTGTACAGAGACAGTGTTTATCCAGCAGGGTAAGGGTCACTCGCTGTGTAACCGTACAGAGTCAGGGTTTATTCAGCAGGGTAAGGGTCACTCACTGTGTAACTGTACAGAGTCAGGGTTTATTCAGCAGGGTAAGGGTCACTCACTGTGTAACCGTACAGAGTCAGTGTTTATTCACCAGGGTATGGGTCACTCACTGTGTAACCGTACAGAGTCAGGGTTTATTCAGCAGTGTAAAGATCACTCACTGTGTATTATACAGAGTCAGGGTTTATTCAGCAGGGTAAGGGTCACTCACTGTGTTACCGTACAGAGTCAGTGATTATACAGCAGGGTAAGTATTACTCACGGTGTAACCGTACAGAGTCAGGGTTTATTTAGCAAGGTAAGGGGTACTCACTGTGTAACCGTACAGAGTCAGGGTTTATTCAGCAGGGTAAGGGTCACTCACTGTGTAACCGTACAGAATCAGGGTTTATTTAGCAGGGTCAGGGTCACTCACTGTGTAACCGTACAGAGTCAGGGTTTATTCAGCAGGGGAAGGGTCACTCACTGTGTAACTGTACAGAGTTAGTGTTTATACAGCAGGGTAAGGGTCACTCACTGTGTAACTGTACAGAGTCAGTGTTTATACAGCAGGGTAAGGGTCACTCACTGTGTAACTGTACAGAGTCAGTGTTTACACAGCAGGGTAAGGGTCGCTCACTGTGTAACTGTACAGAGTCAGTGTTTATTCAGCAGGGTAATGGTCACTCACTGTGTAACTGTACAGAGTCAGGGTTTATTCAGCAGGGTAAGGGTCACTCACTGTGTAACTGTACAGAGTCAGTGTTTATACAGCAGGGTAAGGGTCACTCACTGTGTAACTGTACAGAGTCAGGGTTTATTCAGCAGGGTAAGGGTCACTCACTGTGTAACTGTACAGAGTCAGGGTTTATTCAGCAGGGTAAGGGTCACTCACTGTGTAACCGTACAGAGTCAGTGTGTATTCAGCAGGGTAAGGGTCACTCGCTGTGTAACCGTACAGAGTCAGTGTTTATTCAACAGGGTAAGGGTCACTCACTGTGTAACCGTACAGAGTCAGTGTTTATACAGCAGGGTAAGGGTCACTCACTGTGTAACCGTACACAGTCAGTATTTATTCAGCAGGGTAAGGGTCACTCACTGTGTAACCGTACAGAGTCAGGGTTTATTCAGCAGGGTAAGGGTCACTCACTGTGTAACCGTACAGAATCAGGGTTTATTTAGCAGGGTCAGGGTCACTCACTGTGTAACCGTACAGAGTCAGGGTTTATTCAGCAGGGGAAGGGTCACTCACTGTGTAACTGTACAGAGTTAGTGTTTATACAGCAGGGTAAGGGTCACTCACTGTGTAACTGTACAGAGTCAGTGTTTATACAGCAGGGTAAGGGTCACTCACTGTGTAACTGTACAGAGTCAGTGTTTACACAGCAGGGTAAGGGTCGCTCACTGTGTAACTGTACAGAGTCAGTGTTTATTCAGCAGGATAAGGGTCACTCACTGTGTAACCGTACAGAGTCAGTGTTTATTCAGCAGGGTAATGGTCACTCACTGTGTAACTGTACAGAGTCAGGGTTTATTCAGCAGGGTAAGGGTCACTCACTGTGTAACTGTACAGAGTCAGTGTTTATACAGCAGGGTAAGGGTCACTCACTGTGTAACTGTACAGAGTCAGGGTTTATTCAGCAGGGTAAGGGTCACTCACTGTGTAACTGTACAGAGTCAGTGTTTATTCAGCAGGGTAATGGTCACTCACTGTGTAACTGTACAGAGTCAGGGTTTATTCAGCAGGGTAAGGGTCACTCACTGTGTAACTGTACAGAGTCAGTGTTTATACAGCAGGGTAAGGGTCACTCACTGTGTAACTGTACAGAGTCAGGGTTTATTCAGCAGGGTAAGGGTCACTCACTGTGTAACCGTACAGAGTCAGTGTGTATTCAGCAGGGTAAGGGTCACTCACTGTGTTACCGTACAGAGTCAGTGTTTATACAGCAGGGTAAGGGTCACTCGCTGTGTAACCGCACAGAGTCAGTGTTTATTCAGCAGGGTACGGGTCACTCACTGTGTAACCGCACACAGTCAGTATTTATTCAGCAGGGTAAGGGTCACTCACTGTTTAACCGTTCAGAGTCAGTGTTTATTCAGCAGGGTAAGGGTCACTCACTGTGTAACAGTGCAGAGTCAGTGTTTATTCAGCAGGGTAAGGGTCACTCACTGCGTAACTGTACAGAGACAGTGTTTATTCAGCAGGGTAAGGGTCACTCACTGTGTAACCGTGCAGAGTCAGTGTTTATTCAGCAGGGTAAGGGTCACTCACTGTGTTACCGTACAGAGTCAGGGTTTATTCAGCAGGGTAAGGGTCACTCACTGTGTAACTGTACAGAGTCAGTGTTTATACAGCAGGGTAAGGGTCACTCACTGTGTAACTGTACGAAGTCACTGTTTATTCAGCAGGGTAAGGGTCACTCACTGTGTAACCGTACAGAGTCAGGGTTGATTCAGTAGGGTAATGGTCACTCACTGTGTAACCGTACAGAGTCAGTGTTTATTCAGCAGGGTAAGGGTCACTTGCTGTGTAACCGTACAGAATCAGAGTTTACTCAGCAGGGTAAGGGTCACTCACTGTGTAACTGTACGAAGTCACTGTTTATTCAGCAGGGTAAGGGTCACTCACTGTGTAACCGTACAGAGTCAGTGTTTATTCAGCAGGGTAAGGGTCACTCACTGTGTAACTGTACAGAGTCAGTGTTTATACAGAAGGGTAAGGGTCACTCACTGTGTTACCGTACAGAGACAGTGTTTATTCAGCAGGGTAAGGTTCACTCACTGTGTAACTGTCCAGAGTCAGTGTTTATTCAGCAGGGTAAGGGTCACTCACTGTGTAACTGTACAGAGTCAGGGTTTATTCAACAGGGTAAGGGTCACTCACTGTGTAACTGTACAGAGTCAGGGTTTATTCAGCAGGGTAAGGGTCACTCACTTTGTAACCATACAGAGTCAGTGTTTATTCAGCAGAGTGAGGGTCACTCACTGTGTAACCGTACAGAGTCAGTGTTTATTCAGCAGGGTAAGGGTCACTCACTGTGTAACTGTACAGAGTCAGTGTTTATACAGAAGGGTAAGGGTCACTCACTGTGTTACCGTACAGAGACAGTGTTTATTCAGCAGGGTAAGGTTCACTCACTGTGTAACTGTCCAGAGTCAGTGTTTATTCAGCAGAGTGAGGGTCACTCACTGTGTAACTGTACAGAGTCAGGGTTTATTCAACAGGGTAAGGGTCACTCACTGTGTAACTGTACAGAGTCAGGGTTTATTCAGCAGGGTAAGGGTCACTCACTGTGTAACCTTACATAGTCAGTGTTTATTCACCAGGGTATGGGTCACTCACTGTGTAACCGTACAGAGTCAGGGTTTATTCAGCAGGGTAAAGATCACTCACTGTGTATTATACAGAGTCAGGGTTTATTCAGCAGGGTAAGGGTCACTCACTGTGTAACCGTACAGAGTCAGGGTTTATACAGCAGGGTATGGGTCACTCACTGAGCAACCGTACAGACTCAGTGTTTATTCAGCAGGGTGAGGGTCACTCACTGTGTAACCGTACAGAGTCAGTGTTTATTCAGCAGGGTAAGGGTCACTCACTGTGTAACTGTACAGAGTCAGGGTTTATTCAGCAGGGTAAGGGTCACTCACTGTGTAACCGTACAGAGTCAGTGTTTATTCAGCAGGGTAAGGGTCACTCACTGTGTAACCGTACAGAGTCAGTGTTTATTCAGCAGGGTAAGGGTCACTCACTGTGTAACCGTACAGGGTCAGGGTTTATTCAGCAGGGTAAGGGTCACTCACTGTGTAACCGTACAGAGTCAGTGTTTATACAGCAGGGTAGGGGTCACTCACTGTGTAACTGTACAGAGTCAGGGTTTATACAGTAGGGTAAGGGTCACTCACTGTGTAACCGTACAGAGTCAGTGTTTATTCAGCAGGGTAAGGGTCACTGTGTAACCGTACAGAGTCAGTGTTTATTCAGCAGGGTGAGGGTCACTCGCTGTGTTACCGTACAGAGTCAGTGTTTATTCAGCAGGGAAAGGGTCACTCAGTGTGTAACCGTATAGAGTCAGTGTTTATTCAGCATGGTAAGGGTCACTCACTGTGTAACCGTACAGAGTCAGTGTTTATTCAGCAGGGTAGGGGCACTCACTGTGTAACCGTACAGAGTCAGTGTTTATTCAGCACGGTCAGGGTCACTCGCTGTGTATTATACAGAGTCAGGGTTTATTCAGCAGGGTAAGGGTCACTCACTGTGTAACCTTACAGAGTCAGTGTTTATTCAGCAGGGTAAGGGGCACTCACTGTGTAACTGTACAGAGTCAGGGTTTATTCAGCAGGGTAAGGGGCACTCACTGTGTAACTGCACAGAGTCAGTGTTGATACAGCAGGGTAAGGGTCACTCACTGTGTAACCTTACAGAGTCAGTGTTTATTCAGCAGGGTAAGGGGCACTCACTGTGTAACTGTACAGAGTCAGTGTTTATTCAGCAGGGTAAGGGTCACTCACTGTGCAACCTTACAGAGTCAGTGTTTATTCAGCAGGGTAAGGGGCACTCACTGTGTAACTGTACAGAGTCAGGGTTTATTCAGCAGGGTAAGGGTCACTCACTGTGTAACCGTACAGAGTCAGTGTTTATTCAGCAGGGTAAGGGTCACTCACTGTGTAACCGTACAGAGACAGTGTTTATTCAGCACGGTAAGGGTCACTCACTGTGTAACTGTACAGAGTCAGGCTTTATTCAACAGGGTAAGGGTCACTCACTGTGTTACCGTACAGAGTCAGGGTTTATTCAGCAGGGTAAGGGCCACTCACTGTCTAACTGTACAGAGACAGGGTTTATTCAGCAGGGTAAGGTCACTCACTGTGTTACCGTACAGAGACAGTGTTTATTCAGCAGGGTAAGGGTCACTCACTGTGTAACCGTACAGAGTCAGTGTTTATTCAGCAGGGTAAGGGGCACTCACTGTGTAACTGTACAGAGTCAGAGTTTATTCAGCAGGGTAAGGACCACTCACTGTCTAACTGTACAGAGACAGGGTTTATTCAGCAGAGTAAGGGTCACTCACTGTGTTACCGTACAGAGTCAGGGTTTATTCAGCAGGGTAAGGGTCACTCACTGAGCAACCGTACAGACTCAGTGTTTATTCAGCAGGGTAAGGGTCACTCACTGTGTAACCGTACAGAGTCAGTGTTTATTCAGCAGGGTAAGGGTCACTCACTGTGTAACCGTGCAGAGTCAGTGTTTATTCAGCAGGGTAAGGGTCACTCACTGTGTAACCGTACAGAGTCAGGGTTTATTCAGCAGGGTGAGGGTCACTCACTGTGTAACCGTACAGAGTCAGTGTTTATTCAGCAGGGTAAGGGTCACTCACTGTGTAACCGTACAGAGTCAGTGTTTATTCAGCAGGGTAAGGGTCACTCACTGTGTAACCGTACAGAGTCAGTGTTTATTCAGCAGGGTGAGGGTCACTCGCTGTGTTACCGTACAGAGTCAGTGTTTATTCAGCAGGGAAAGGGTCACTCACTGTGTAACCGTATAGAGTCAGTGTTTATTCAGCATGGTAAGGGTCACTCACTGTGTAATCGTACAGAGTCAGTGTTTATTCAGCAGGGTAAGGGTCACTCACTGTGTAACCGTACAGAGTCAGGGTTTATTCAGCAGGGTAAGGGTCACTCACTGTGTAACTGTACAGAATCAGTGTTTATTCAGCAGGGTAAGGGTCACTCACTGTGTAACCGTACAGATACAGTGTTTATTCAGCAGGGTAAGGGTCACTCGCTGTGTAACTGCACAGAGTCAGTGTTGAGACAGCAGGGTAAGGGTCACTTGCTATGTAACCGTACAGAGTCAGTGTTTATTCAGCAGGGTAAGGGTCACTCACTGTGTAACCTTACATAGTCAGTGTTTATTCAGCAGGGTAAGGGGCACTCACTGTGTAACTGTACAGAGTCAGGGTTTATTCAGCAGGGTAAGGGGCACTCACTGTGTAACCGTACAGAGTCAGTGTTTATTCAGCAGGGTAAGGGTCACTCACTGTGTAACCGTACAGAGTCAGTGTTTATGCAGCAGGGTAAGGGGCACTCACTGTCTAACCGTACAGAGTCAGTGTTTATTCAGCAGGGTAAGGGGAACTCACTGTGTGACCGTACAGAGTCAGGGTTTATTCAGCAGGGAATGGGTCACTCACTGTGTAACCGTACAGAGTCAGTGTTTATTCAGCAGGGTAAGGGTCACTCACTGTGTATTGTACAGAGTCAGGGTTTATTCAGCAGGGTAAGGGCCACTCACTGTGTAACCGTACAGAGTCAGTGTTTATTCAGCAGGGTAAGGGTCACTAACTGTGTAACCATACATAGTCAGTGTTTATACAGCAGGGTAAGGGTCACTCACTGTGTAACCGTACAGAGTCAGTGTTTATTCAGCAGGGCAAGGGTCACCCACTGTGTAACGGTACAGAGTCAGTGTTTGTTCAGCAGGGTAAGGGTCACTAACTGTGTAACCGTACAGAGTCAGTGTTTATTCAGCACGGTAAGGGTCACTTGCTGTGTATTATACAGAGTCAGGGTTTATTCAGCAGGGTAAGGGTCACTCACTGTGTAACCGTACAGATACAGTGTTTATTCAGCAGGGTAAGGGTCACTGTGTAACCATACAGAGTCAGTGTTTATTCAGCAGGGTAAGGGTCACTCGCTGTGTAACCGTACAGAGTCAGTGTTTATTCAGCAGGGTAAGGGTCACTCGCTGTGTAACTGCACAGAGTCAGTGTTTATACAGCAGGGTAAGGGTCACTTGCTATGTAACCGTACAGAGTCAGTGTTTATTCAGCAGGGTAAGGGTCACTCACTGTGTAACCTTACAGAGTCAGTGTTTATTCAGCAGGGTAAGGGTCACTCACTGTGTAACCGTACAGAGTCAGGGTTTATTCAGCAGGGTAAGGGTCACTCACTGTGTAACCGTACAGAGTCAGTGTTTATTCAGCAGGGTAAGGGTCACTCACTGTGTAACCGTACAGAGTCAGGGTTTATTCAGCAGGGTAAGGGTCACTCACTGTGTAACCGTACAGAGTCAGTGTTTATTCAGCAGGGTAAGGGTCACTCACTGTGTAACTGTACAGAGTCAGTGTTTATTCAGCAGGGTAAGGGGCACTCACTGTGTAACTGTACAGAGTCAGGGTTTATTCAGCAGGGTAAGGGTCACTCACTGTGTAACCGTACAGAGTCAGTGTTTATTCAGCAGGGTAAGGGTCACTCACTGTGTAACCGTACAGAGTCAGGCTTTATTCAACAGGGTAAGGGTCACTCACTGTGTTACCGTACAGAGTCAGGGTTTATTCAGCAGGGTAAGGGCCACTCACTGTCTAACTGTACAGAGACGGGGTTTATTCAGCAGGGTAAGGTCACTCACTGTGTTACCGTACAGAGACAGGGTTTATTCAGCAGGGTAAGGGGCACTCACTGTGTAACTCTACAGAGTCAGTGTTTATTCAGCAGGGTAAGGGTCACTAACTGTGTAACCATACATAGTCAGTGTTTATACAGCAGGGTAAGGGTCACTCACTGTGTAACCGTACAGAGTCAGTGTTTATTCAGCAGGGCAAGGGTCACCCACTGTGTAACGGTACAGAGTCAGTGTTTGTTCAGCAGGTAATGGGTCACTCACTGTGTAACCGTACAGAGTCAGTGTTTATTCAGCACGGTAAGGGTCACTTGCTGTGTATTATACAGAGTCAGTGTTTATTCAGCAGGGTAAGGGTCACTCACTGTGTAACCGTACAGAGTCAGTGTTTATTCAGCAGGGTAAGGGTCACTCACTGTGTAACCGTACAGAGTCAGACTTTATTCAACAGGGTAAGGGTCACTCACTGTGTTACCGTACAGAGTCAGGGTTTATACAGCAGGGTAACGGTCACTTGCTATGTAACCGTACAGAGTCAGTGTTTATTCAGCAGGGTAAGGTCACTCACTGTGTTACCGTACAGAGACAGGGTTTATTCAGCAGGGTAAGGGGCACTCACTGTGTAACTCTACAGAGTCAGTGTTTATTCAGCAGGGTAAGGGTCACTCACTGTGTAACCGTACAGAGTCAGTGTTTATACAGCAGGGTAAGGGGCACTCACTGTGTAACTCTACAGAGTCAGTGTTTATTCAGCAGGGCAAGGGTCACCCACTGTGTAACGGTACAGAGTCAGTGTTTGTTCAGCAGGGTAAGGGTCACTAACTGTGTAACCGTACAGAGTCAGTGTTTATACAGCAGGGTAAGGGTCACTTGCTGTGTATTATACAGAGTCAGGGTTTATTCAGCAGGGTAAGGGTCACTCACTGTGTAACCGTACAGATACAGTGTTTATTCAGCAGGGTAAGGGTCACTGTGTAACCATACAGAGTCAGTGTTTATTCAGCAGGGTAAGGGTCACTCGCTGTGTAACCGTACAGAGTCAGTGTTTATTCAGCAGGGTAAGGGTCACTCGCTGTGTAACTGCACAGAGTCAGTGTTTATACAGCAGGTTAAGGGTCACTTGCTATGTAACCGTACAGAGTCAGTGTTTATTCAGCAGGGTAAGGGTCACTCACTGTGTAACCTTACAGAGTCAGTGTTTATTCAGCAGGGTAAGGGGCACTCACTGTGTAACTGTACAGAGTCAGGGTTTATTCAGCAGGGTAAGGGTCACTCACTGTGTAACCGTACAGAGTCAGTGTTTATTCAGCAGGGTAAGGGTCACTCACTGTGTAACCGTACAGAGTCAGGCTTTATTCAACAGGGTAAGGGTCACTCACTGTGTTACCGTACAGAGTCAGGGTTTATTCAGCAGGGTAAGGGCCACTCACTGTCTAACTGTACAGAGACGGGGTTTATTCAGCAGGGTAAGGTCACTCACTGTGTTACCGTACAGAGACAGGGTTTATTCAGCAGGGTAAGGGTCACTCACTGTGTAACCGTACAGAGTCAGTGTTTATACAGCAGGGTAAGGGGCACTCACTGTGTAACTCTACAGAGTCAGTGTTTATTCAGCAGGGTAAGGGTCACTCACTGTGTAACCGTACAGAGTCAGTGTTTATACAGCAGGGTAAGGGGCACTCACTGTCTAACCGTACAGAGTCAGTGTTTATTCAGCAGGGTAAGGGGCACTCACTGTGTGACCGTACAGAGTCAGGGTTTATTCAGCAGGGAATGGGTCACTCACTGTGTAACCGTACAGACTCAGTGTTTATTCAGCAGGGTAAGGGTCACTCACTGTGTATTGTACAGAGTCAGGGTTTATTCAACAGGGTAAGGGCCACTCACTGTGTAACCGTACAGAGTCAGTGTTTATTCAGCAGGGTAAGGGTCACTAACTGTGGAACCATACATAGTCAGTGTTTATTCAGCAGGGTAAGGGTCACTCACTGTGTAACGGTACAGAGTCAGTGTTTATTTAGCAGGGTAATGGTCACTGTGTAACCGTACAGAGTCAGTGTTTATTCAGCAGGGTAAGGGTCACTCACTGTGTTCCCGTACAGAGTCAGTGTTTATTCAGTAGGGTAACGGTCTCTTACTGTGTAACCGTACAGAGTCAGTGTTTATTCAGCAGGGTAAGGGTCACTCGCTGTGTAACTGTACAGAGTCAGGGTTTATTCAGCAGGGTAAGGGTCACTCGCTGTGTAACTGTACAGAGTCAGTGTTTATTCAGCAGGGGAAGGGTCACTCGCTGTGTAACCGTACAGAGTCAGTGTTTATTCAGCAGGGGAAGGGTCACTCGCTGTGTAACCGTACAGAGTCAGTGTTTATTCAGCAGGGTAAGTGTCACTCACTGTGTAACTGTACAGAGTCAGTGTTTATTCAGCAGGGTAAGGGTCACTCGCTGTGTAACCGTACAGAGTCAGTGTTTATTCAGCAAGGTAAGGGTCACTCACTGTGTAACCGTACAGAGTCATGTGTTTATTCAGCAGGGTAAGGGTCACTCACTGTGTAATTGTACAGAGTCAGGGTTTATTCAGCAGGGTATGGGTCACTCACTGTGTAACCGTACAGAGTCAGTGTTTATACAGCAGGGTAAGGGTCACTCGCTGTGTAACCGTACAGAGTCAGTATTTATTCAGCAGGGTAAGGGTCACTCGCTGTGTAACCGTACAGAGTCAGTGTTTATTCAGCAGGGTAAGGGTCACTCACTGTGTAACCGTACAGAGTCAGTGTTTATTCAGCAGGGTAAGGATCCCTCACTGTGTAACCGTACAGAGTCAGTGTTTATTCAGCAGGGTAAGGGTCACTCACTGTGTAAGTGTACAGAGTCAGTGTTTATTCAGCAGGGTAAAGGTCACTCGCTTTGTAACCGTACAGAGTCAGTGTTTATTCAGCAGGGTAAGGGTCACTCACTGTGTAACCGTACAGTAAGTGTTTATTCAGCAGGGTAAAGGTCACTCACTGTGTAACCGTACAGAGTCAGTGTTTATTCAGCAGGGTAAGGGTCACTCGCTGTGTAACCGTACAGAGTCAGTGTTTATTCAGCAGGGTAAGGGTCACTCGCTGTGTAACCGCACAAAGTCAGCGTTCATTCAGCAGGGTAAGGGTCACTCACTGTGTAACCGTACAGAGTCAGGGTTTATTCTGCAGGGTCAGGGTCACTCACTTTGTAACTATACAGAGTCAGAGTTTATTCAGCACGGTAAGGGTCACTCACTGTGTAACCGTACAGAGTCAGTGTTTATTCAGCAGGGTAACGGTCACTAACTGTGTAACTGTACAGAGTCAGGGTTTATTCTGCAGGGTCAGGGTCACTCACTTTGTAACCGTACAGAGTCAGTGTTTATACAGCAGGGTAAGGGTCACTCACAGTGTAACCGTACAGACTCAGGGTTTATTCAGCAGGGCATGGGTCACTCACTGTGTAACCGACAGAGTCAGTGTTTATTCAGCAGTGTGAGGGACAGTCACTGTGCACCCGTACAGAGTCAGGGTTTATACAGCAGGGTAAGGGTCACTCGCTGTGTAACCGTACAGAGACAGTGTTTATACAGCAGGGTAAGGGTCACTCACTGTGTAACCGTACAGAGTCAGTGTTTATACAGCAGGGTAAGGGTCACTGTGTAACCGTACAGAGTCAGTGTTTATTCAGCAGGGTAAGGGTCACTCACTGTGTAACCGTACAGAGTCAGTGTTTATACAGCAGGGTAAGGGTCACTCACTGTGTAACAGTTCAGAGTCAGGGTTTATACAACAGGGTAAGGGTCACTCGCTGTGTAACCGTACAGAGTCAGTGTTTATTCAGCAGGGTAAGGGTCACTAACTGTGTAACGGTACAGAGTCAGTGTTTATACAGCAGGGTAAGGGTCACTAACTGTGTAACCGTACAGAGTCAGTGTTTATTCAGCAGGGTAAGGGTCACTCGCTGTGTAACCGTACAGAGTCAGTGTTTATTCAGCAGGGTAATGGTCACTGTGTAACCATACAGAGTCAGTGTTTATTCAGCAAGGTAAGGGTCACTCACTGTGTAACCGTACAGAGTCAGTGTTTATTCAGCAGGGTAAGGGTCACTCACTGTGTTACCGTACAGAGTCAGTGTTTATTCAGCAGGGTAAGGGTCACTCGCTGTGTAACCGTACAGAGTCAGTGTTTATTCAGCAGGGTCAGGGTCACACACTGTGTAACCGTACAGAGTCAGTGTTTATTCAGCAGGGTAAGGGTCACTGTGTAACCATACAGAGTCAGTGTTTATTCAGCAGGGTAAGGGTCACTCGCTGTGTAACTGTACAGAGTCAGTGTTTATTCAGCACGGTAAGGGTCACTCACTCTGTAACCGTACAGAGTCAGTGTTTATTCAGCAGGGTAAGGGTCACTCGCTGTTTAACCGTACAGAGTCAGTGTTTATTCTGCAGGGTAAGGGTCACTCGCTGTGTAACCGTGCAGAGTCAGGGTTTATACAGCAGGGTAAGGGTCACTCGCTATGTAACGTACAGAGTCAGTGTTTATTCAGCAGGGTAAGGGTCACTCGCTATGTAACCGTACAGAGTCAGTGTTTATTCAGCAGGGTAAGGGTCACTCACTGTGTAACCGTACAGAGTCAGTGTTTATTCAGCAGGGTAAGGGTCACTCACCGTGTAACCGTACAGAGTCAGGGTTTATTCAGCAGCGTAAGGGTCACTCACTGTGTAACCGTACAGAGTCAGTGTTTATTCAGCTGGGTAAGGGTCACTCACTGTGTAACCGTACAGAGTCAGCGTTTCTTCAGCAGGGTTAGGGTCACTCACTGTGTAACCGTACAGAGTCAGTGTTTATTCAGCAGGGTAAGGGTCACCCACTGTGTAACCGTACAGAGTCAGGGTTTATTCAGCAAGGTCAGGGTCATTCACTGTGTAACCGTACAGAGTCAGGGTTTATTCAGCAGGGTAAGGGTCACTCACTGTGTAACCGTACAGAGTGAGTGTTTATTCAGCAAGGTCAGGGTCATTCACTGTGTAACCGTACAGAGTCAGTGTTTATTCAGCAGGGTAAGGGTCACTCACTGCGTAACCGTACAGAGTCAGTGTTTATTCAGCAGGGTAAGGGTCACTCACTGTGTAACCGTACAGAGTCAGTGTTTATTCAGCAGGGTAAGGGTCACTCACTGTGTAACCGTACAGAGTCAGGGTTTATTCAGCAGGTTAAGGGTCACTCACTGTGTAACCGTACAGAGTCAGTGTTTATTCAGCAGGGTAAGGGTCACTCACTGTGTAACCGTACAGAGTCAGCGTTTCTTCAGCAGGGTAAGGGTCACTCACTGCGTAACCGTACAGAGTCAGTGTTTATTCAGCAGGGTAAGGGTCACTAACTGTGTAACCGTACAGAGTCAGTGTTTATTCAGCAGGGTAAGGGTCACTCACTGTGTAACTGTACAGAGTCAGGGTTTATTCTGCAGGGTCAGGGTCACTCACTTTGTAACTATACAGAGTCAGAGTTTATTCAGCACGGTAAGGGTCACTCACTGTGTAACCGTACAGAGTCAATGTTTATACAGCAGGGCAAGGGTCACTCACTGTGTAACCGACAGAGTCAGTGTTTATTCAGCAGGGTAAGGGTCACTCACTGTGTAACCGTACAGAGTCAGTGTTTATTCAGCAGGGTAAGGGTCACTCGCTGTGTAACCGTACAGAGTCAGGGTTTATTCAGCAGGGTAAGTGTCACTCACTGTGTAACCGAACAGAGTCAGTGTTTATTCAGCAGGGTAAGGGTCACTCACTGTGTAACCGTACAGAGTCAGTGTTTATTCAGCAGGGTAAGGATTACTCACAGTGTAACCGTACAGACTCAGGGTTTATTCAGCAGGGCAAGGGTCACTCACTGTGTAACCGACAGAGTCAGTGTTTATTCAGCAGGGTAAGGGTCACTCACTGTGTAACCGTACAGAGTCAGTGTTTATACAGCAGGGTAAGGGTCACTGTGTAACCGTACAGAGTCAGTGTTTATTCAGCAGGGTAAGGGTCACTCACTGTGTAACCGAACAGAGTCAGTGTTTATACAGCAGGGTAAGGGTCACTCACTGTGTAACAGTTCAGAGTCAGGGTTTATACAACAGGGTAAGGGTCACTCGCTGTGTAACCGTACAGAGTCAGTGTTTATTCTGCAGGGTCAGGCTCACTCACTGTGTAACAGTTCAGAGTCAGGGTTTATACAACAGGGTAAGGGTCACTCGCTGTGTAACTGTACAGAGTTAGTGTTTATACAGCAGGGTAAGGGTCACTCAATGTGTAACCGTACAGAGTCAGTGTTTATTCAGCAGGGTAAGGGTCACTCGCTGTGTAATTGTACAGAGTCAGTGTTTATTCAGCAGGGTCAGGGTCACTCACTGTGTAACAGTTCAGAGTCAGGGTTTATACAACAGGGTAAGGGTCACTCGCTGTGTAACTGTACAGAGTTAGTGTTTATACAGCAGGGTAAGGGGCACTCACTGTGTAACCGTACAGAGTCAGGGTTTATTCAGCAGGGTAAGGGTCACTCGGTGCTTAACCGTACAGAGTCAGTGTTTATTCAGCAGGGTAAGGGTCACTCACTGTGTAACCGTACAGAGTCATGGTTTATACAGCAGGGTAAGGGTCACTCGGTGCGTAACCGTACAGAGTCAGTGTTTATTCAGCAGGGTAAGGGTCACTCGCTGTGTAACCGTACAGAGTCATGGTTTATACAGCAGGGTAAGGGTCACTCGCTGTGTAACCGTACAGAGTCATGGTTTATACAGCAGGGTAAGGGTCACTCGCTGTGTAACCGTACAGAGTTATGGTTTATACAGCAGGGTAAGGGTCACTCACTGTGTAACCGTACAGAGTCAGTGTTTATTCAGCAGGGTAAGGGTCACTCACTGTGTAACTGTACAGAGTCAGTGTTTATTCAGCAGGGTAAGGGTCACTCACTGTGTAACTGTACAGAGTCAGTGTTTATTCAGCAGGGTAAGGGTCACTCATTGTGTAACCTACAGAGTCAGTGTTTATTCAGCAGGGTAAGTGTCACTCACTGTGTAACTGTACAGAGTCAGTGTTTATTCAGCAGGGTAAGGATCACTCATTGTGTAACCTACAGAGTCAGTGTTTATTCAGCAGGGTAAGGGTCACTCACTGTGTAACCGTACAGAGTCTGTGTTTATACAGCAGGGTAAGGGTCACTCACTGAGTAACCGTACAGAGTCAGTGTTTATTCAGCAGGGTTAGGGTCACTCGCTGTGTAACCGTACAGAGTCAGTGTTGATACAGCAGGATAAAAGTCACTCACTATGTAACCGTACAGAGTCAGTGTTTATTCAGCAGGGTAAGGGTCACTCACTGTGTAACCGTACAGAGTCAGGGTTTATTCAGCAGGGTAAGGGTCACTCACTGTGTAACCGTACAGAGTCAGTGTTTATTCAGCAGGGTAAGGGTCACTCACTGTGTAACCGTATAGAGTCAGTGTTTATTCAGCAGGGTAAGGGTCACTCACTGCGTAACCGTACAGAGTCAGTGTTTATTCAGCAGGGTAAGGGTCACTCACTGTGTAACCGTACAGAGTCAGTGTTTATTCAGCAGGGTAAGGGTCACTCGCTGTGTAACCGTACAGAGTCAGTGTTTATTCAGCAGGGTAAGGGTCACTCGCTGTGTAACCGTACAGAGTCAGTGTTTATACAGCAGGGTAAGGGTCACTCACTGTGTAACCGTACAGAGTCAGGGTTTATTCAGCAGGGTAAGGGTCACTCACTGTGTAACCGTACAGAGTCAGTGTTTATTCAGCAGGGTAAGGGTCACTCACTGTGTAACCGTATAGAGTCAGTGTTTATTCAGCAGGGTAAGGGTCACTCACTGCGTAACCGTACAGAGTCAGTGTTTATTCAGCAGGGTAAGGGTCACTCACTGTGTAACCGTACAGAGTCAGTGTTTATTCAGCAGGGTAAGGATCACTCGCTGTGTAACCGTACAGAGTCAGTGTTTATTCAGCAGGGTAACGGTCACTCGCTGTGTAACTGTACAGAGTCAGTGTTTATTCAGCATGGTAAGGGTCACCCACTGTGTAACCGTACAGAGTCAGGGTTTATTCAGCAGGGTAAGGGTCACTCGCTGTGTAACCGTACAGAGTCAGGGTTTATTCAGCATGGTAAGGGTCACCCACTGTGTAACCGTGCAGAGTCAGTGTTTATTCAGCAGGGTAAGGGTCACTCACTGTGTAACCGTACAGAGTCAGTGTTTATTCAGCAGGGTAAGGGTCACTCGCTGTGTTACCGTACAGAGTCAGTGTTTATTCAGCAGGGTAAGGGTCACTCACTGTGTAACCGTACAGAGTCAGTGTTTATTCAGCAGGGTAAGGGTCGCTCGCTGTGTAACCGTACAGAGTCAGTGTTTATTCAGCAGGGTAAGGGTCACTCACTGTGTAACTGTACAGAGTCAGGGTTTATTCAGCAGGGTAAGGGTCACTCACTGTGTAACTGTACAGAGTCAGTGTTTATTCAGCAGGGTAAGGGTCACTCACTGTGTAACTGTACAGAGTCAGGGTTTATTCAGCAGGGTAAGGGTCACTCACTGTGTAACCGTACAGAGTCAGTGTTTATTCAGCAGGGTAAGGGTCACTCACTGTGTAACTGTACAGAGTCAGGGTTTATTCAGCAGGGTAAGGGTCACTCACTGTGTAACTGTACAGAGTCAGGGTTTATTCAGCAGGGTAAGGGTCACTCACTGTGTAACCGTACAGAGTCAGTGTTTATAGAGCAGGGTAAGGGTCACTCACTGTGTAACTGTACAGAGTCAGGGTTTATTCAGCAGGGTAAGGGTCACTCACTGTGTAACCGTACAGAGTCAGTGTTTATTCAGCAGGGTAAGGGTCACTCACTGTGTAACCGTACAGAGTCAGTGTTTATAGAGCAGGGTAAGGGTCACTCACTGTGTAACTGTACAGAGTCAGGGTTTATTCAGCAGGGTAAGGGTCACTCACTGTGTATCCGCACAGAGTCAGTGTTTATTCAGCAGGGTAAGGGTCACTCGCTGTGTAACCGTACAGAGTCAGGGTTTATTCAGCAGGGTAAGGGTCACTCGTTGTGTAACTGTACAGAGTCAGTGTTTATTCAGCAGGGTAAGGGTCACTCACTGTGTAACCGTACAGAGTCAGGGTTTATTCAGCAGGGTAAGGGTCACTCGCTGTGTAACCTTTCAGAGTCAGTGTTTATAGAGCAGGGTAAGGGTCACTCACTGTGTAACTCTACAGAGTCAGTGTTTATTCAGCAGGGTAAGGGTCACTCACTGTGTAACCGTACAGAGTCAGGGTTTATTCAGCAGGGTATGGGTCACTCACTGTACATTGTACAGAGTCAGGGTTTATTCAGCAGGGTAAGGGTCACTCGCTGTGTAACCGTACAGAGTCAGTGTTTATTCAGCAGGGTAAGGGTCACTCGCTGTGTAACCGTACAGAGTCAGTGTTTATAGAGCAGGGTAAGGGTCACTCACTGTGTAACCGTACAGAGTCAGTGTTTATTCAGCAGGGTAAGGGTCACTCACTGTGTAACCATACAGAGTCAGTGTTTATTCAGCAGGGTAAGGGTCACTCGCTGTGTAACCGTACAGAGTCAGTGTTTATTCAGCAGGGTAAGGGTCACTCACTGTGTAACCGTACAGAGTCAGTGTTTATTCAGCAGGGTAAGGGTCACTCACTGTGTAACCGTACAGAGTCAGTGTTTATTCAGCAGGGTAAGGGTCACTCACTGTGTAACCGTACAGAGTCAGTGTTTATTCAGCAGGGTAAGGGTCACTCACTGTGTAACCATACAGAGTCAGTGTTTATTCAGCAGGGTAAGGGTCACTCACTGTGTAACCGTACAGAGTCAGTGTTTATACAGCAGGGTAAGTGTCACTCACTGTGTAACTGTACAGAGTCAGTGTTTATTCAGCAGGGTAAGGGTCACTCGCTGTGTTACCGTACAGAGACAGTGTTTATTCAGCAGGGTAAGGGTCACTCGCTGTGTTACCGTACAGAGTCAGTGTTTATTCAGCAGGGTAAGGGTCACTCACTGTGTAACTGTACAGAGTCAGTGTTTATTCAGCAGGGTAACGGTCACTCACTGTGTAACCGTACAGAGTCAGTGTTTATTCAGCAGGGTAACGGTCACTCACTGTGTAACCGTACAGAGTCAGTATTTATTCAGCAGGGTAAGGGTCACTCACTGTGTAACTGTACAGAGTCAGTGTTTATTGAGCAGGGTAAGGGTCACTCACTGTGTAACTGTACAGAGTCAGGGTTTATTCAGCAGGGTAAGGGTCACTCACTGTGTAACCGTACAGAGTCAGGGTTTATTCAGCAGGGTAAGGGTCACTCACTGTGTAACCGTATAGAGTCAGTGTTTATTCAGCAGGGTAAGGGTCACCCACTGTGTAATCGTACAGAGTCAGTGTTTATACAGCAGGGTAAGGGTCACTGTGTAACCGTACAGAGTCAGTGTTTATTCAGCAGGGTAAGGGTCACTCACTGTGTAACCGTACAGAGTCAGGGTTTATTCAGCAGGGTAAGGGTCACTCACTGTGTAACCGTATAGAGTCAGTGTTTATTCAGCAGGGTACGGGTCACTCGCTGTGTAACCGTACAGAGTCAGTGTTTATTGAGCAGGGTAAGGGTCACTCGCTGTGTAACTGTAAAGAGTCAGGGTTTATTCAGCAGGCTAAGGGTCACTCACTGTGTAATCGTACAGAGTCAGTGTTAAAACAGCAGGGTAAGGATTACTCACAGTGTAACCGTACAGAGTCAGGGTTTATTCAGCAGGGTAAGGGTCACTCACTGTGTAACCGTACAGAGTCAGGGTTTATTCAGCAGGGTAAGGGTCACTCACTGTGTAACCGTACAGAGTCAGTGTTTCTTCAGCAGGGTAAGGGTCACTCACTGTGTAACCGTACAGAGTCAGTGTTTATTCAGCAGGTTAAGAGTCACTCGCTGCGTAACCGTACAGAGTCAGTGTTTATTCAGCAGGGTAAGGGTCACTCACTGTGTAACCGTACAGAGTCAGTGTGTATGCAGCAGGGTAAGGGTCACTCACTGTGTAACTGTACAGAGTCAGGGTTTATTCAGCAGGGTAAGGGTCACTCACTGTGTAACTGTACAGAGTCAGTGTTTATTCAGCAGGGTCAGGGTCACACACTGTGTAACCGTACAGAGTCAGTGTTTATTCAGCAGGGTAAGGGTCACTCACTGTGTAATCGTACAGAGTCAGGGTTTATTCAGCAGGGTAAGGGTCACTCACTGTGTAACTGTACAGAGTCAGTGTTTATTCAGCAGGGTCAGGGTCACACACTGTGTAACCGTACAGAGTCAGTGTTTATACAGCAGGGTAAGGGTCACTGTGTAACCGTACAGAGTCAGTGTGTATTCAGCAGGGTAAGGGTCACTCACTGTGTAACCGTACAGAGTCAGTGTTTATTCAGCAGGGTAAGGGTCACTGTGTAACCGTACAGAGTCAGTGTGTATTCAGCAGGGTAAGGGTCACTCACTGTGTAACCGTACAGAGTCAGAGTTTATTCAGCAGGGTAAGGGTCACTCACTGTGTAACCGTACAGAGTCAGAGTTTATTCAGCAGGGTAAGGGTCACTCACTGTGTAACCGTACAGAGACAGTGTTTATTCAGCAGGGTAAGGGTCACTCGCTGTGTAACCGTACAGAGTCAGTGTGTATTCAGCAGGGTAAGGGTCACTCACTGTGTAACCGTACAGAGTCAGAGTTTATTCAGCAGGGTAAGGGTCACTCACTGTGTAACCGTACAGAGTCAGAGTTTATTCAGCAGGGTAAGGGTCACTCACTGTGTAACCGTACAGAGTCAGTGTTTATTCAGCAGGGTAAGGGGCACTGTGTAACCGTACAGAGTCAGTGTGTATTCAGCAGGGTAAGGGTCACTCACTGTGTAACCGTACAGAGTCAGAGTTTATTCAGCAGGGTAAGGGTCACTCGCTGTGTAACCGTACAGAGTCAGTGTTTATTCAGCAGGGTAAGGGTCACTCACTGTGTAACCGTACAGAGTCAGGGTTTATACAGCAGGGTAAGGGTCACTCACTGTGTAACCGTACAGAGTCAGGGTTTATTCAGCAGGGTAAGGGTCACTCGCTGTGTAACCGTACAGAGTCAGTGTTTATTCAGCAGGGTAAGGGTCACTCGCTGTGTAACCGTACAGAGTCAGGGTTTATTCAGCAGGGTAAGGGTCACTCACTGTGTAACCGTACAGAGTCAGTGTTTATTCAGCAGGGTAAGGGTCACTCGCTGTGTAACCGTACAGAGTCAGGGTTTATTCAGCAGGGTAAGGGTCACTCACTGTGTAACTGTACAGAGTCGGTGTTTATTCAGCAGGGTAAGGGTCACTTACTGTGTAACCGTACAGAGTCAGTGTTTATTCAGCAGGGTAAGGGTCACTCGCTGTGTAACCGTACAGAGTCAGGGTTTATTCAGCAGGGTAAGGGTCACTGTGTAACCATACAGAGTCAGTGTTTATTCAGCAGGGTAAGGGTCACTCGCTGTGTAACCGTACAGAGTCAGTGTTTATTCAGCACGGTAAGGGTCACTCACTGTGTAACTGTACAGAGTCAGTGTTTATTCAGCAGGGTAAGGGTCACTCACTGTGTAACTGTACAGAGTCAGGGTTTATTCAGCAGGGTAAGGGTCACTCACTGTGTAACTGTACAGAGTCGGTGTTTATTCAGCAGGGTAAGGGTCACTTACTGTGTAACCGTACAGAGTCAGTGTTTATTCAGCAGGGTAAGGGTCACTCGCTGTGTAACCGTACAGAGTCAGGGTTTATTCAGCAGGGTAAGGGTCACTGTGTAACCATACAGAGTCAGTGTTTATTCAGCAGGGTAAGGGTCACTCGCTGTGTAACCGTACAGAGTCAGGGTTTATTCAGCAGGGTAAGGGTCACTCACTGTGTAACCGTACAGAGTCAGTGTTTATTCAGCAGGGTAAGGGTCACTCGCTGTGTAACCGTACAGAGTCAGGGTTTATTCAGCAGGGTAAGGGTCACTCACTGTGTAACTGTACAGAGTCGGTGTTTATTCAGCAGGGTAAGGGTCACTTACTGTGTAACCGTACAGAGTCAGGGTTTATTCAGCAGGGTAAGGGTCACTCACTGTGTAACCGTACAGAGTCAGGGTTTATTCAGCAGGGTAAGGGTCACTGTGTAACCATACAGAGTCAGTGTTTATTCAGCAGGGTAAGGGTCACTCGCTGTGTAACCGTACAGAGTCAGTGTTTATTCAGCACGGTAAGGGTCACTCACTGTGTAACTCTACAGAGTCAGTGTTTATTCAGCAGGGTAAGGGTCACTCACTGTGTAACTGTACAGAGTCAGGGTTTATTCAGCAGGGTAAGGGTCACTCACTGTGTAACTGTACAGAGTCAGGGTTTATTCAGCAGGGTATGGGTCACTCACTGTACATTGTACAGAGTCAGTGTTTATTCAGCAGGGTAAGGGTCACTCGCTGTGTAACCGTACAGAGTCAGTGTTTATTCAGCAGGGTAAGGGTCACTCACTGTGTAACCGTACAGAGTCAGGGTTTATTCAGCAGGGTACGGGTCACTCACTGTGTAACCGTACAGAGTCAGTGTTTATTCAGCAGGGTAAGGGTCACTCGCTGTGTAACTGCACAGAGTCAGTGTTTATTCAGCAGGGAATGGGTCACTCACTGTGTAACCGTACAGAGTCAGGGTTTATTCAGCAGGGTAAGGGTCACTCACTGTGTAACCGTACAGAGTCAGTGTTTATTCAGCAGGGTAAGGGTCACTCGCTGTGTAACCGTACAGAGTCAGTGTTTATTCAGCAGGGAATGGGTCACTCACTGTGTAACCGTACAGAGTCAGTGTTTATTCAGCAGGGTAAGGGTCACTCGCTGTGTAACCGTACAGAGTCAGGGTTTATTCAGCAGGGTAAGGGTCACTCGCTGTGTAACTGCACAGAGTCAGTGTTTATTCAGCAGGGAATGGGTCACTCACTGTGTAACCGTACAGAGTCAGGGTTTATTCAGCAGGGTAAGGGTCACTTGCTGTGTTACCGTACAGAGACAGTGTTTATTCAGCAGGGTAAGGGTCACTTACTGTGTAACCGTACAGAGTCAGGGTTTATTCTGCAGGGTCAGGGTCACTCACTTTGTAACCGTACAGAGTGCGTGTTTATTCAGTAGGGTAACGGTCACTCGCTGTGTAACCGTACAGAGTCAGTATTTATTCAGCAGGGTAAGGGTCACTTACTGTGTAACCGTACAGAGTCAGGGTTTATACAGCAGGGTAAGGGTCACTCGCTGTGTAACCGTACAGAGTCAGTGTTTATTGAGCAGGGTAAGGGTCACTCGCTGTGTAACTGTACAGAGTCAGGGTTTATTCAGCATGGTAAGGGTCACCCACTGTGTAATCGTACAGAGTCAGTGTTTATACAGCAGGGTAAGGGTCACTGTGTAACCGTACAGAGTCAGTGTGTATGCAGCAGGGAAAGGGTCACTCGCTGTGTAACCGTACAGAGTCAGTGTTTATTCAGCAGGGTAAGGGTCACTCACTGTGTAACCGTACAGAGTCAGTGTTTATTCAGCAGGGTAAGGGTCTCTCGCTGTGTAACCGTACAGAGTCAGTGTTTATTCAGCAGCGTAAGGGTCACTCACTGTGTAACTGTACAGAGTCAGTGTTTATTCAGCAGGGAATGGGTCACTCACTGTGTAACCGTACAGAGTCAGGGTTTATTCAGCAGGGTAAGGGTCACTCACTGTGTAACCGTACAGAGTCAGGGTTTATTCAGCAGGGTACGGGTCACTCACTGTGTAACCGTACAGAGTCAGTGTTTATTCAGCAGGGTAAGGGTCACTCGCTGTGTAACCGTACAGAGTCAGGGTTTATTCAGCAGGGTAAGGGTCACTCGCTGTGTAACTGCACAGAGTCAGTGTTTATTCAGCAGGGAATGGGTCACTCACTGTGTAACCGTACAGAGTCAGGGTTTATTCAGCAGGGTAAGGGTCACTTGCTGTGTAACCGCACAGAGACAGTGTTTATTCAGCAGGGTAAGGGTCACTTACTGTGTAACCGTACAGAGTCAGGGTTTATTCTGCAGGGTCAGGGTCACTCACTTTGTAACCGTACAGAGTGCGTGTTTATTCAGTAGGGTAACGGTCACTCGCTGTGTAACCGTACAGAGTCAGTATTTATTCAGCAGGGTAAGGGTCACTCACTGTGTAACTGTACAGAGTCAGTGTTTATTGAGCAGGGTAAGGGTCACTCGCTGTGTAACTGTACAGAGTCAGGGTTTATTCAGCAGGGTAAGGGTCACTTACTGTGTAACCGTACAGAGTCAGGGTTTATACAGCAGGGTAAGGGTCACTCGCTGTGTAACCGTACAGAGTCAGTGTTTATTGAGCAGGGTAAGGGTCACTCGCTGTGTAACTGTACAGAGTCAGGGTTTATTCAGCATGGTAAGGGTCACCCACTGTGTAATCGTACAGAGTCAGTGTTTATACAGCAGGGTAAGGGTCACTGTGTAACCGTACAGAGTCAGTGTGTATGCAGCAGGGAAAGGGTCACTCACTGTGTAACCGTACAGAGTCAGGGTTTATTCAGCAGGGTAAGGGTCACTCACTGTGTAACCGTATAGAGTCAGTGTTTATTCAGCAGGGTACGGGTCACTCGCTGTGTAACCGTACAGAGTCAGTGTTTATTGAGCAGGGTAAGGGTCACTCGCTGTGTAACTGTAAAGAGTCAGGGTTTATTCAGCAGGCTAAGGGTCACTCACTGTGTAATCGTACAGAGTCAGTGTTAAAACAGCAGGGTAAGGATTACTCACAGTGTAACCGTACAGAGTCAGGGTTTATTCAGCAGGGTAAGAGTCACTGTGTCACCGTACAGAGTCAGTGTGTATGCAGCAGGGTAAGGGTCACTCACTGTGTAACCGTACAGAGTCAGTGTTTCTTCAGCAGGGTAAGGGTCACTCACTGTGTAACCGTACAGAGTCAGTGTTTATTCAGCAGGTTAAGAGTCACTCGCTGCGTAACCGTACAGAGTCAGTGTTTATTCAGCAGGGTACGGGTCACTCACTGTGTAACTGTACAGCGTCAGTGTCTATTCAGCAGGGTAAGGGTCACTCACTGTGTAACTGTACAGAGTCAGGGTTTATTCAGCAGGGTAAGGGTCACTCACTGTGTAACTGTACAGAGTCAGTGTTTATTCAGCAGGGTCAGGGTCACACACTGTGTAACCGTACAGAGTCAGTGTTTATTCAGCAGGGTAAGGGTCACTGTGTAACCATACAGAGTCAGTGTTTATTCAGCAGGGTAAGGGTCACTCGCTGTGTAACCGTACAGAGTCAGTGTTTATTCAGCACGGTAAGGGTCACTCACTGTGTAACCGTACAGAGTCAGTGTTTATTCAGCAGGGTAAGGGTCACTCGCTGTTTAACCGTACAGAGTCAGTGTTTATTCTGCAGGGTCAGGGTCACTCGCTGTGTAACCGTGCAGAGTCAGTGTTTATTCAGCAGGGTAAGGGTCACTCACTGTGTAACCGTACAGAGTCAGTGTTTATTCAGCAGGGTAAGGGTCACTCACTGTGTAACCGTACAGAGTCAGTGTTTATTCAGCAGGGTAAGGGTCACTCACTGTGTAACCGTACAGAGTCAGCGTTTCTTCAGCAGGGTTAGGGTCACTCACTGTGTAACCGTACAGAGTCAGTGTTTATTCAGCAGAGTAAGGGTCACTCACTGTGTAACCGTACAGAGTCAGTGTTTATTCAGCAGGGTAAGGGTCACTCGCTGTGTAACCGTACAGAGTCAGGGTTTATTCAGCAAGGTCAGGGTCATTCACTGTGTAACCGTACAGAGTCAGTGTTTATTCAGCAGGGTAAGGGTCATTCACTGTGTAACCGTACAGAGTCAGGGTTTATTCAGCAGGGTAAGGGTCACTCACTGTGTAACCGTACAGAGTCAGTGTTTATTCAGCAGGTTAAGGGTCACTCACTGTGTAACCGTACAGAGTCAGTGTTTATTCAGCAGGGTAAGGGTCACTCACTGTGTAACCGTACAGAGTCACTGTTTATTCAGCAGGGTATGGGTCACTCACTGTGTAACCGTACAGAATCAGTGTTTATTCAGCAGGGTAAGGGTCACTCGCTGTGTGACCGTACAGAGTCAGCGTTTCGTCAGCAGGGTTAGGGTCACTCACTGTGTAACCGTACAGAGTCAGTGTTTATTCAGCAGGGTCAGGGTCACTCGCTGTGTAACCGTACAGAGTCAGTGTTTATTCAGCAGGGTAAGGGTCACTCACTGCGTAACCGTACAGAGTCAGTGTTTATTCAGCAGGGTAAGGGTCACTCACTGTAACCGTACAGAGTCAGTGTTTATTCAGCAGCGTAAGGGTCACTCGCTGTGTAACCGTACAGAGTCAGTGTTTATTCAGCAGGGTAAGGGTCACTCACTGTGTAACCGTACAGAGTCTGTGTTTATTCAGCAGGGTAAGGGTCACTCGCTGTGTAAACGTACAGAGTCAGGGTTTATTCAGCAGGGTAAGGGTCACTCGCTGTGTAAACGTACAGAGTCAGGGTTTATTCAGCAGGGTAAGGGTCATTCACTGTGTAACCGTACAGAGTCAGTGTTTATTCAGCAGGGTCAGGGTCACTCGCTGTGTAACCGTACAGAGTCAGTGTTTATTCAGCAGGGTAAGGGTCACTCACTGCGTAACCGTACAGAGTCAGTGTTTATTCAGCAGGGTAAGGGTCACTCACTATGTAACCGTACAGAGTCAGTGTTCATTCAGCAGGGTAAGGGTCACTCACTGTGTAACCGTACAGAGTCAGTGTTTATTCAGCAGGGTAAGGGTCACTCGCTGTGTGACCGTACAGAATCAGCGTTTCGTCAGCAGGGTTAGGGTCACTCACTGCGTAACCGTACAGAGTCAGGGTGTATTCAGCAGGGTAAGGGTCACTCACTGTGTAACCGTACAGAGTCAGGGTTTATTCAGCAGGGTAAGGGTCACTCACTGTGTAACCGTACAGAGTCAGTGTTTATTCAGCAGGGTAAGAGTCACTCACTGTGTAACCGTACAGAGTCAGTGTTTATTCAGCAGGGTAAGGGTCACTCGCTGTGTAACCGTACAGAGTCAGTGTTTATTCAGCAGGGTAAGGGTCACTCGCTGTGTAACCGTACAGAGTCAGTGTTTATTCAGCAGGGTAAGGGTCACTCGCTGTGTAACCGTACAGAGTCAGTGTTTATTCAGCAGGGTAAGGGTCACTCACTGTGTAACCGTACAGAGTCAGGGTTTATTCAGCAGGGTAAGGGTCACTCACTGTGTAACCGTACAGAGTCAGGGTTTATACAGCAGGGTAAGGGTCACTCACTGTGTAACCGTACAGAGTCAGTGTTTATTCAGCAGGGTAAGGGTCACTCACTGTGTAACTGTACAGAGTCAGTGTTTATTCAGCAGGGTAAGGGTCACTCGCTGTGTAACCGTACAGAGTCAGTGTTTATTCAGCAGGGTAAGGGTCACTCGCTGTGTAACCGTACAGAGTCAGGGTGTATTCAGCAGGGTAAGGGTCACTCACTGTGTAACCGTACAGAGTCAGGGTTTATTCAGCAGGGTAAGGGTCACTCACTGTGTAACCGTACAGAGTCAGGGTTTATACAGCAGGGTAAGGGTCACTCACTGTGTAACCGTACAGAGTCAGTGTTTATTCAGCAGGGTAAGGGTCACTCACTGTGTAACCGTACAGAGTCAGGGTTTATACAGCAGGGTAAGGGTCACTCACTGTGTAACTGTACAGAGTCAGGGTTTATTCAGCAGGGTAAGGGTCACTCACTGTGTAACTGTACAGAGTCAGTGTTTATTCAGCAGGGTAAGGGTCACTCACTGTGTAACCGTACAGAGTCAGGGTTTATACAGCAGGGTAAGGGTCACTCACTGTGTAACCGTACAGAGTCAGTGTTTATTCAGCAGGGTAAAGATCACTCACTGTGTAACCGTACAGAGTCAGGGTTTATTCAGCAGGTTTTGGCTTATTCTCTTGACAGAGTGTGTCTAAGGGTTAACACCAGATGTCCAAATCCATCTGTACCTTTGGAATGCGTAACTTCAAAGGAAACCAGATGTGTTCCCGGCCCTCACAGTCCACGTTGTGTTCAACCTTGGAGTCATGTGGAGTTCTGTCACAGAGATAATGTCTCGCAACTGTTTCCCGAAGGTAACGTGTCTGTGTCTGAGGGAGCTGTTTATGTCTAACCCCACACACACACGCTCACACACAAGCACACGCACACGCTCCCACACACGCTCCCACACACACACACACGCTCTCACACGCACACGCACACGCACACACACACGCTCTCACACATACACACTCACACACACACACGCTCACACTCACGCACACGCTCCCACACGCTCCCACACACACGCACACGCTCCCACACACACACGCTCTCACACACACGCTCACACACACACACTCCCACACACGCTCTCACACACGCTCCCACACACGCTCACACACACACGCACACGCACACGCTCCCACACACGCACACACGCACGCTCCCACACACACTCCCACACACACTCCCACACACACTCCCACACACACGCTCCCACACACACACTCACACACACTCACACATACACACTCACACACACACACTCCCGCACACACACACTCCCGCACACACACACTCCCACACACACACTCCCACACACACACTCCCACACACGCTCCCACACACTCACATACACACTCCCACACACGCTCACATACACATTCACACACACGCTCACATACACACTCACACACACACACACACACACGCTCACACACGCTCACACACACACGCTCCCACACACACGCTCCCACACACACGCTCCCACACACACGCTCCCACACGCACACACACACGCACACACACACGCACACACACACGCACACACACACGCACACACACACACACACACACACACACACGCTCACACACACACTCCCTCACACACACACACACTCCCACACACACACACACTCCCACACACTCACACACACACACACTCCCTCACACACACACACACTCCCTCACACACACACTCCCTCACACACACACGCTCCCATACACACACGCTCCCACACACACCTCCCACACACTCATACAGAGTCATATACACACACATGCACACACACGCCCACACACACTCCCACACACACACTCCCACACACACACTCACACACACACACTCACACACACACTCCCTCACACACACACACACACACTCCCTCACACACACACTCCCTCACACACACACTCCCTCACACACACACTCCCTCACACACACACGCTCCCACACACACCTCCCACACACTCATACAGAGTCATATACACACACACGCACACACACGCCCACACACACTCCCACACACACTCCCACACACACACACACACTCCCTCACACACACTCACACACACACACACACTCCCTCACACACACTCACACACACTCAATCACACACACACTCATCCAGAATCATATACACACACGCTCACACACACACTCACACACACGCTCACATACACACATACAGAGTCATATATACACACGCACACACACGCACGCATAGAGTCATTTACACTCACACGCTCACACGCACACACACAGAGTCATTTACACACACACACACGCACACACACTCACATAGTCATATACACACACACACACACTCGCACGCTCACACACACACACGCACACACACACACATACACACATACACACATACAGAGTCATTTACACACACACACACACGGACACATACAGAATCATTTACTCACACACACACACACTCACACGCTCACACACACACGCACGCACACATACACACAAAGAGTTATATACACACACGCATGCACACACACACACACGCATGCACACACACACGCATACACACACATACACATACAGAATCATATACACACATGCACACACACACACACAGAGTCATATACACACACACGCACGCACACACACAGAGTTATATACATACACATACTCACACACACACCCTCTCACCCACTCATACACCTACACAGTCATATACACACGCTCACACACACACTCACCCACTCATACACACATTCACACACACACTCATACACACTCACACACAGTCATATACACACACTCACACACACTCATACACACAGTCATATACACACACTCACACATACTCATATACACACACACACACTCACTCACACACACACTCATACACACATACTCATATGCACACACACACTCACTCACACACACACACTCATACACACTCATACACACAGTCATATACACAGTCATATACACACACACTCACTCACACACACTCACTCACACACACTCATACACACGCACTCATACACACGCACTCATACACACGCACTCATACACACGCACTCATACACACGCACTCATATGCACACACACTCACTCGCGCACACACACACACACTCACTCGCGCACACAGTCATATACACACACTCACTCACACACTCATACACACACAATCACACACTCATACACACACACACTCATACACACACACACTCATACACACACACACAATCACACAGTCACACACACACTCACTCACACACATACACAAACACATATACTCACTCACACACTCATACATACATGCACACTCACATACTGATTCACACACACACACACACTCACTCACACACACTCATATGCACACACTCACACACACTCACTCACACACTCATTCACATACTCATACACACACACTCTCACACTCACATACACACACTCATACATACTCACTCAGTCATACACACTCACTCACACACTCATACACACACACACTCACACACACTCATACACACACTCACTCACGTACTCATACACACACTCTCACACTCACATACACACACTCATACACACACACACTCACACACACTCATACGCACACTCACTCACATACTCATACACACACTCAAACACATATTCACTCACACACTCATACACACACACACACTCATACACTCACTCTCACACTCACACACACACACAGACCCCTACACTCGATGCTGGCGTTCCCCTCCCCCTGTCCAGGAACTGGCTCTAGGATCTTTAGCAGAGCCTCCCCCACCTCCTCTCTCCCCAGGGGCCTGTCCACAATGAATCTCCACACACTCTGACCCTGACTCACCGGACATTCCCCTCCCCTCCCCCTCCCCCAACCCTCACTGACATTCCCTCTGTTCCCCATCCCTCCCCCCCCCCGCTCTCTCTCTCTCTCTCTCTCTCTCACTGGGAATGAATCAAGGGTTGAACATCAAAAAGAGGAACTGACACTACTCCCCACTCCATTCCGGAGAAAACCGTTTCAAGAAACCAGCCACGGAGATGGAACTGTAATCCTCAGTCGCCCGTGAGGGGAGAGGGGAAGAGAGAGAGAGAGACAGAGGGAGAGAGAGAGACAGAGGGAGAGAGAGAGACAGAGGGGGAGAGAGAGAGAGACAGAGGGAGAGAGGGAGAGAGAGAGAGGGAGAGAGAGACAGAGAGACAGAGGGAGAGAGAGAGAGACAGAGGGAGAGAGGGAGAGAGAGAGAGGGAGAGAGAGACAGAGGGAGAGAGAGAGAGATCGAGGGAGAGAGAGAGAGAGAGAGGCAGAGAAAGAAAGAGAGACGGTGAGGCAGGAGAACAGGAGGTAACAACACAGAGATACAACGACTCAGAGAGAGAGAGGCTGAGAGAGGAGTGAGAAAGCCAGTGACAGAGGAGGGCAAAGAAAGATTCACAACACCTAGGTACACACACACAGACAGACACAGACACACACAGTCACAGACACACAGACACAGACACGCACACACAGCCTCACACACACAGACACAGATACACACACACACACAGACACACACAGTCACAGACACAGATACACACACACAGGCAGACACAGACAGACACACACAGTCACAGACACACAGACACACACACACAGCCTCACTCACACACAGACACAGATACACACACACAGGCAGACACACACAGTCACAGACACAGATACACACACACAGGCAGACACAGACAGACACACACAGTCACAGACACACAGACACACACACACAGCCTCACTCACACACAGACACAGATACACACACACGCAGACACAGACACACACACACGTACACAGGAGAAAGAAAATAAACAAAACTGTTCGAGGGGGAGATAACGGGAGAGGAGACAGAGAGAGGGACAGAGAGCGAGAGGCAGATAGAGACGCAGGGAGACAGAGACAGAGAGAGAGAGAGACAGAGAAAAACAGAGACAGAGAGAGATAGTGAGGGAGACAAGAGAGAGAGAGAGACATGGACAGAGGGAGAGAGACAAGAAACAGACAGAAAAGGAGAAGGAGAGAGATAGTGAGAGTGTGAGTGAGACAGAGAGAGGGAGAGATAGACAAGGGGAGAGACAGAGGGAGAGACAGAGAGACAAAGAGAGAGAGAGAAACAGAAAGAGAGAGGGAAGAGACAAGGAGAGAGAGAGAGAGAGAAAGAGAGACAAAGGGAGAGGGAAAGAGACAGAGAGAGGGAGAGAGACAGAAGAAGAGAGAATGAGGGAGAGACAGAGAGAGATGGACAGAGGGAGCGGGAGAGAGACAAAGAGAGTGTGTGAGAGAGAGAGAGAGAGACAGAGAGAGAGAGAAGGAGGGAGAGAGATAGAAGGAGAAAGAGAGAGAGAGGAAAGAGAGAGAGAGAGACGGACAGAGGGAACGGGAGAGAGACAAAGAGAGTGTGAGAGAGAGAGATAGACAGAAAGAGAGAGGGAGGGAGACAGAGAGAGAGAGACATTTGCTGATTACAGGACGTAGCCAGGGAGAGGGAAATACCTCTGTAATTAAAAGCAACCCAACTAGGATTCCCTCAAAGCGGAACCTGCCTGGGGTGGGGGGGTGGGGGGGTGTGGAAACAGAGAGTTGACCTCCTGGCTCACACAGGAGGGAGTGTGCGGTCAGAGCCTCAACGCCCAGCCCGGGGAGGGTCAGGCGGTGGAAAAGTTTCCTACCTTGAGAGAGATTTCCCGCATCCTGTCGTGACGCCCGCAATGGAGGAGATCTCTGTGGTACATTCTCGGCAGCGCTTGCCCCGGGCGAGGGGTAGGGGGCTGGGCTGGAGGGGCACGGCTAACCCCGGGCCTGCTGAAATCCCAGAGCGCTCCCGGCTCCCTCCCCGGCACATGGGAAAAAGCGAGTGAGATGGGAAGAGAGAGGCCCTGTAGCCCAGAGGGAGGGAAGTGGATGTGTGTGAGAGAGAGAGAGAGAGAGAGAGGGCCGGGCTAAGACAGAGAAGGACTTGTATTCAAATGTCTGGGTAGCTGGGAGGCGGGAGCAACTGCAGCATCAACGAGAGACGCCAACGGCTGGGCACAGGGGCTAGGAGCACCCGGGCATTCGGCCCGTCGGCAATCTGCTGGCACAAGGGCTCCCCTCGATGTGTCAGGGGGGCTGTGCCAGGCTGACTTGGGGTGGGGTGAGGGGGGTTAGGTTGGCAACACTGCCAGGTGAGGGTGAGTGGGGAGGCCACATTTACACCCCCCCCCCCCCCCCCCGCCGCGCACAGCAGGATCCCACAGGAATGGACGCAGCCGCGCTCGTTCTGAAAGGTGGCCGAAAGTTAAAGTTTTTTACACCCGCTCCCTCAGCACTGACCATCGTGTGTGGTGTGTGGGGGGTGGTGTGTGTGGGGGATGTGTGTGGGGTGTGTGTGTGGGGGTGTGTGTGCGTGGGGTGTGTGTGGGTGTGTGTGTGGGGTGTGTGGGGTGTGTGTGTGGGGTGTGTGTGCGTGGGTGTGTGGGGTGTGTGGGTGTGTGTGTGGGGTGTGTGTGCGTGGGGGGGTGTGGGTGTGTGTGTGGGGTGTGTGTGTGTGGGGTGTGTGGGTGTGTGTGTGGGGTGTGTGTGTGGGGTGTGTGTGGGTGTGTGTGTGGGGTGTGTGTGCGTGGGTGTGTGTGGGTGTGTGTGTGGGGTGTGTGTGTGGGTGTGTGGGGTGTGTGTGTGGGGTGTGTGTGTGGGGGGTGTGTGTGGGGTGTGTGAGTGTGTGGGGTGTGTGTGTGGGGGTGTGTGTGCGGGGGGTGTGTGGGTGTGTGTGTGGGGTGTGTGTGTGGGGTGTGTGTGCGTGGGGTGTGTGGGTGTGTGTGTGGGGTGTTGTGTGTGGGGTGTGTGGGTGTGTGTGTGGGGTGTGGTGTGTGTGGGGGTGTGTGTGTGGTGTGGGGG